>NW_027413290.1:0-114303 GCF_048544455.1 Silene latifolia
ATTAGAAACCATGAAAACCTATTTCGTGAGGGAGTGCACTTGGCTTTACCGGGGTACAAACCTTGCTACGTAGGGGAAGTGGGTGATAAATGTCTACCCACCGAATTTATAAAGATGAGGGTTGTATTCGGCTTTACCGATGCCCAAGTTGATGTAAATTTGGATTGTGGACACATTTATTCAAAATTTGGGTTGAACTCAACGAAAGTTTTCTCGACGGTTGCCGGATGTGTTTCGGGCTAAAGATAAATATTAATGTAATTTTATCGACCAAGAGTTCTAAAAGTAGAATCGATTAAAGAGTTAATCCACCGAGTTATATTGATGAGGGTTGTATTTGGCTTTACCGATGTCCAAGTTAATATGAATTTGGATCTTGGAATCATTTATCATAGTTGGGTAGAGGTCACTATGTAAATGCTTTACTTGTTATTTACAATTATTAATAAAACGATAAATGTTAAGTTTTCCACTATTCCGTTATCATATTGTTCTATTTCTTTACCACAATTCATATACGATATCATTTCGATTTTTGATTAAAATCTCCATTAAAACATCTTAACTAAAGACAAATATGAATTTGCTTCTAAAACCTCATATGAACCATTTCTAAGGATCTCTTGTGAAGAGTATAGATAAAAGTTATTCGTGATCAAAAGGGTTTTTGATTCTTGACTAACATATCTACTTACAATGAATTGTTTCTCATATGCTTAATTGAGTTAAGTACTTTGAAACGTTACATCATTTTGGTAACTAGATTTGTTTGAAATCAAAATTGACCAAAATACCGCAACCACTTCAATGAATGTTTTAAGACTAAACAAATGAATGAAGAGTAGTCTTCATGAATTTCAATTTTGCTTCTCTTAGCAAAGATTCATTGAAATGAGTGGGAGCATTCTCTTCAACCGTTAAGAAAAGGATAAGGTTTTAAAAGGTAAAATTAGAATGGAATTGATACAAGGTAATGTTAAAAGTAAAGTTATTGAGAATAACGATACTAAACCTATCAATCCTGACCGATAAAAGTTTCCATTGTCTTAATTCTTGGACGCTAGAAAGGAAACTACCCCAAATTTTTTGAAGAATCAACAAGTTAGTTGTGGGACATCTAATGGGACTTTCTTCTTTAAAAGTTTATTTGATTGACATAAATTTTGCTAGTACTACTTCGTCAATATTAGAAACCGGTGGTGGTTTTCATCATTGTATTTGATACATAGGATGATTAGAATATGACGACTAGCAACAATGATGTTGAGAGATAGAGTCATTGTGTACTCAACCTAGTTTTTGGGTTTAGAGTTGTACTTAATTGTGACTATTAAGTGCATAAACTCTAAATAAGAATATAAACTTGTTAAGACACAAAATAGGTTTCATTTTTGTGACCCTATACACCATGATTTGATGTATGGCAAGCCCATTATCAAGGTGATTATATTCTAAACCAAACTAGAATGATATATCATATAGATGATGCAAGACTCAAATTGGTAACCCAAGATTGAACCTTAGATTCTGGAATGATGAACGCAAAGAGTTATCGAGTACTCTTGAAACCATTAGATCTTATGGTATATGCGTATCTTGTATTTAAAGCAAGATGTCTCGTGCCTTTTGGTTAAAAAGGAGATCGAGGTTGTAAATCATTGATCCAAAATAGGTTGATCATTTTCTTTTACCAACGATTTAAGTTGATGCTAATGTGTTCACTTAATAAGGTAAATAGAGAAATATTTGAAGAAGCTCAAAGAGTTCAAGGAATCACGATTTAGTCGTAATGGGATTATCAAAATAAAGACTTTGATATAAGCCAAATGAAATGTGATATAGTATCACAAGTTAATCTCTCTTAACACACATTATGGGATAATGTGTGGTTGGATAAGAAATCAAACGCTATTCGATATGGTTTGGACTTCAATCAAGTTACTTTGAGTTACTTGATCCTTTTGGGGATTTTATCATTTTTGTCTAAATTATTTTTCCACTAAATCTAAAACGAATCATATGAGACATGAAATGGTAGGCTACCATGTTTGTAAGTTTTCAAAAGAAACAAATGCTCGATTTTCCTTGCTATGATCACGAGTACAACGGGTTTGTGGCTCGTGAAGCTGTCTTTCTAGAATACAAGTTTATTTCTAGAAGACAGAGTGGGAGAAATTATTCAAGAGCCACAAAGAATGTTATGTCGCAAGAAACTGGTCTTTCTTGGCTACATGAGACGTTTTGTGTAAAACGTTGTTTCTTCAAAACCTAGGAGGTTAAAATCATCACTTGTTGAAGATGATAAATTAGTGTTACTTTTAGAAAGTAAAGAGCTTGTAACTTACAAAGAAATTATTTAATTCAAGTTGATTACTTTTGGAAAGTAATGAACATATAACTTACATGAGAGTGTTTAAGTCATACCTCAATACAAGGCTTAGAGCCATGAAAATCCGAAATAAATTCCAAGTGAATTGTTAGATATCAAAGCTTGATTGGTGGCAAAGGGTTTTGCACTAGTTGAAATGCTTAAGTCTATTTGGATCTTCTTAGGAATTGTGTTTCATTATGAGATATATAGTGAGTGAATCTAAAACCCACTTCTTCAATTAGAAGGAATGTATTCAATACATGTCATGAGTTTTGTAGATTCTTGCAATCCTAAGATAATGTGAAACTTAAGAGAGGGTCTTAAGTAGGACATCAATGAGTTGGAATCAATGATTTGATCATGGTATAAAAATTTTCCCGATAAGTCGAGAAGTTGTGTTTATACATGAAGTTTAGTGGGAGTTACGGAAATTTTAGTAGTCTTATATGTGGATGACATATTGATCATTGCGAATGATTTAAGACTTTGGAGAAATATAGCACATCTTTAATATCTAGATTTATGGAGATAAATCTACATGATATTAATGTCAAATAAGGAGTCTTATGTTGATAAGATTCATGACTAGTTCAATCGAATTGAACATACTTGATTGATTCCATTTGCTTCCGCTGCCGAATCAATTAAATAGGAAATGATGTATAACACTTCATGTACTTTGAGTATGATGAATTGTTTCAAATCGAATTTAAGTAATATTTACCATGTAAGCCATAAAGATTACCCTTAAGTGCTTGTAGAAGAATTAAGGATGTAAAGCAAAGTGTTTTTGATGCAATTTTGTGTAAGGGTGTTGATCGGGTCCGTTTCGTGTTCACAATTAAAGATGTGGTCGTTGGGTCACGGTCGAATCAAAACACAATTTATAGCTTCACAAACAACTCTACAATTAGTAAAGAGGCAAGTAAAGTTCGGATCCCAAGGGATGGGAGTTGAAATGAGATTTCTATTGCAACTAGTGGTGTCTTAGGGGTGTCACAATTTGGGTTGATGTAGAAGGTCACTAAACTAAAATAGCAATGAAAATAAACAAGCAAGATGAATTAAAGGGGTGTAAACAATTGATTAAAAGCACTAGGGTGTCATGGGATCATAGGGGAATCATGGGAATTGATCATACAAACATGTTCTCAAATTATAAGCAAGCAATTATTGTTGTGATGGATTGAGTTGGGTTATATCTTACAATCCTAGGAAAGTTTGGGTCCCGGAGCCGAATCGATTAGATTGTACAACACCTACAAGTCGATTTAATCTTCCCTACTCAACAACATGCATGGTATAATGAGACTCGAGTTGGGTTATGTCTTACAAGTCTCATTGAAAAGATAGAAGATGATAGTAAATGCAAGGATTCATAGGCTTAGCATTTCATCAAACATAACATGTGCATGAGTTGAGATCAAAACAAGCAAGCAAATAAAACATGAAAGCATATTAATTTAAGCATGAATCATTCCCCATGTTGGTTTCCCCTAATCACCCATTAACCCTAGCTAAGAGACTACTCACTCATTATCATGTTGATCATGCTAGCAAGGTTGTCAATCATACCAACAATATGAAACATGATGAATAAATGAAAGTAATTAACAATAATTAAAAAGGGATTAAGAGAATTATACCTACTAATGATTCCAATAATAAAGCAAAGATAAAAGAAGTACTTGAATGCTTGATTGAGAGGTTGTCAATCTCCCAACAATAACCCAAATAATCTTCAATTACCCAAAATAAAGGATGAACAAAAGAGAGATTAAGGAAATAAAACTTGTATTAGAACTTGATTAATTGTTGATTACAAAACTAAAGAGAGATTTGATTGATATTAACTACTCTAATTATTGATAAGAAGAACATGCTCCTCTAATTAGACTAATGGGGTATTTATAGTGGAAAATAGGGAGGATGCATTAGGGTTAACTAAGGGCTAAACTAGTAATTACACTTTTTAGATTGAGAAAGGAGGAGCCGGTATTTTTCGAAGGAAGGACTTCTTTCTTCGTAGCTTGGAGAAGAGAAAATCACGCTGTGCTGGAATCCGGGCGGAATAAGGTCGGGACGAGCGGATTCTGGCGATGGGGTCCGAGCGGATTCGGGGGAATCCGGGCGGATTGTGGAGGTGGAATCCGAGCGGATTAGAGCAAAGCCGCACGGATTGTGCAGCTGTGGGACGGCCGGATTGGGGACAATCCGTACGGATTGTCACTCAGCAAGACATTTTCGCACGGATTTTCACTCAGCAAGACATTTTCTTCTTTTCTTCCCTTTTCTTCATAAATTCCTTGGGGATTTCCTTGGGGACTCAAGGATCCTTTCTCAACATTGCTCTTCTACTATAATATGTACAAAGGCCTTCTAATCTTGTCTCTCCTTGATGTTTGGTCATTGAATTCGATCAATTTAGTCTCGTTTTGCCATGAAAATGCAAGATTCTTACTCCTTTCCTATCAAGGGATCAAAATCTCAAAGAATATGCAAAACAAAGAACTAAAGATAAGAAATGACCCAAATATGCACTAAAAAGCATGGGAACAAGGCTAATTCGGGGGCTAAATATGCGCTAATTATGGTCACATCAAATATCCCCAAACCGAACCTTTGCTCGTCCCGAGTAAAGAGGTGACAAAGACTAGGACCAATACTAACCTATCCTAATAATATAGCCGATATGAGACAATTAGCGGGTCTCACTCCGCCCCTTCAACTCACAACAAGACAACCATGAGGTAGGATGCCTTCTTGCAAGGCAAGGTGGGTCTTGCCAAAATGGCGACACATCCAAACATTAAGCACACAAAATCACATAATGGATGCATCTACAAAAGGAATAGCCACTTCCTCATCAAGTGGCGGAGGCACTAAAGAGGAACAAATTTAAGAGCATGTAATCCTTCACAAATACTAGTTCAACAAATTACTAAGTCTAAGAGGATGGCACTAAATAACCTCCAAATGGTGTTAAACTAGACTACTTTCGTCCTCAATTTCCAAATGCTTTCGTCAAGAGCGATCGGATGGTGGTGGAATGATGATCCCTATGATGCTAGTAGCATATGACATGACAAGTCTCGAATTCTCTACAAAAGTAAAGGTCATGGATCGTCCCAAGCTCGACCAAGTGGCTTGACAAAAAGGCTTTTGGGGAATGAAATGCTCAAATCTTTATTCACAACGGGTGGATATGACTACTATTCAAAATTGTCCTCATTTCACTTTCACATTTCAAAAATTTGAGATGGGGTTTGTCCCTTCCGGGCTAGTGTCCTTTGCTTTCGCCAATCGCTTATTAGGCAACCGGTTAACCTCTAGACAATAGCTTTTCGGGGTGATAGTCACTCTGTCTCTGGGCGGCCGAATTCACAACCGTATGGGGGCCCAATTCAATGGATCCCGCACCAAAGCACATCGAAGTGGTACGCCTCCATCAAAACAACTTCAATTTCTCAACTTTCAACAATTCATAACATTTGAGGTTCCTTGGCATTAGATTACTTCCACATGACAAAATTTCTTTGAAATGAGCACTTCAAGCTTATTGATAGAAAATATTTTTGGGTTGCCTTACCACAAGGTCAATCAAGGTCACCTAGACAAGTTAACCAAGTCCACATCGCATCACGGGGTTGGATAGGTGACTCACATGCAAACCCTTGACTAGGCTTTGGGTCATGGGTCAAAAGACACTAGTATGACACTATCTAGGGTGTTTTACAACCATTCTAGTAGGCAAAGTCTTAAGTTGAACAATTATTTGTAATGGCGTAGTTGCTCTTGTCAAAGTTCCTAATTAGGCATTTTTCAAAACATCTCTAACATGCAACTACATGCCATGATGCAACTAATATAAACATCCTAATGCAAGTGATTCTATCAACTAATATGACATATAAACTAAATGCAAGTCCTAAGTTCACATTGTTATACCGCATCAATCAAAATAAAGCCACATTGTCATTAACATAAAGAGGAAAAAGGAGATTGGAAAGATCATACCATGCGGTCTTCATGATCCTCATGTCTCGGATGTGGCGTAGTCAATCAATGTGAAGAAGGATAGAACAAACACAATATATACAAGACAATATATACAAGACTACAAAAGGAAATAAACATGTTTTTGGGTTTTCAATTTTCAAATTTTTATGATTTTTGAAATTTTTCAATTTTTTTGGATTTTTGAATAAGAGTTAAATGTTAGAATTCCCATCCCCACACTAATATGGGCATTGTCCTCAATGGCCAAAATGATGGAAATTATGCAAAGATGATGCATGATTTCTACACTAAATGCAATCTACACTAAGCTACACTACATGATGCATGGTTTTTGTTATGACGGAGAGGATAATTTAGATTACCTCCCGTTGTGTATGCATTAACTTCCCCAAACCGAGTGAGACACTATTGCTAATGTCCAAGGATGGGTGTAGTTCATGCACACACTATGCAATGCATGAAACTAATTTGTCATTTTGGATTTTGAAAATGGGAACAATAAAATGAGAACACCTCAATGGTACCGAGGTGTGAGTCCTCTATGGTGCTAGGACTACTCCAACAATGATCAAAATTATAATTAAAACAAAGAGAGAAATAGACAAACCATGAGAGGGTAGGAGTCTCCAAGGCTTGCTAATCTTCCATCATGCTATCACCATCACTTTCCTCATTAGAAGTGGTCACATTGCCACTTCCCTTGTCATTTGCTTCTTCACTTTCTTCCTCATCTTGCTCATCATCATCTTCACCATCCTTTTCTCCTTTTTCACTTGCTTCTTCATCAATGTTATCATCAACTTCTTCATCATTACCAACAACCTCATTGTCACCCGAAACGACCCTAGATGCACCCGGAAATAGGACTTCTCTATCCGCCCAACTAGGCAAAGGACAAGATGGATGAAGTAGTCCTTGCCTAGCTAAGTGTAGGAAGGGTGGATATTGAGCCAAGTAAGCATTTTTCCGATCTTCAAAGGCTTGCTTGTGCATTGCTTGCATGAGAAGAGTCACATAATCATTTCTAGCTTCAACTCCTTCCGGCTTGAACTACCTCCGGATAATGCAAACGTTGATCGATTTCCGGAGTAGAAGGTGTTGTTGCTCCCATAGAAGGTTGTTGTTGTTGTTGCACTTCCAAGTTTGGTGTTGCTACCACCATAGCCAATGCTTTCTTTGTTTGAAGAGCCTTTTGCCTTTGTGAGAGTGCCTTAGCCTTTGTTGCCTTTGTTGATCCCTTTGTCCATGCCATTGATGAACTAACCAAGAAAAGAATGAAAAATCTTCAATTTGTAGTGTACCCAAATCGATTTAAAGGTGAAAGGCTTTGCCTTTATGAAATCAAAAATCGACTCAAAGGTTGAAGATTTTGTGCTTGGTTTTGATTTTTATTGAAGGAGTGATTGATTTGTTGTTAGAAGGATGATTTGATTTGATATTGGTGAATGTTGTTGAGGGATTTTGTTTTTGTGATGGAGAGGATGAGGGTTTTGATGTTGTGGGTAGTTTTTATGAATGAATGAATGAATGAAGGAAGGTGGGAGGGATTTTATAAAGACCGAAATTTTCGAACTGCAGGGGCAATCCGTGCGGATTCTGCCCAATCCGTGCGGATTCTGCTCTTTCTGGGTTATATAAAACTCGCCTAAAGACGGGCGGATTCAGAAGAAGACGCTCGGATTTTCTTAATGTGGGACGGGCGGATTTGCCTGAAGACGGACGGATTTCAGTCCAGGAAATTTTTCTTGTTTTCCTCAGCAGAGAAGACGGGCGTCTTCAGTCCAGGACGGACGGATTTGCAGAGACGGGCGGATTGCTGTTCAGGACGCCCGGATTCTCTTATAGTTAAAAATCTTCCAAAATCTCAGCTTATAAAGTCATGCGTCTTCGACCCAGTACGCTCGGATTACTGAAGACGGGCGGATTCTCGGGAATCCGTTCGGATTCGACCCCTTGTACCCGGATTCAGTTCCATCCGTGCACAATGCATTTCCCTTACCATTCTTCTATTCTTTCTTCAAATTTTGTGTTCTTCATTGTGGGGGCACTACTAAGGCATGAATAGCCTAGGCAATTGTCATCCCCAAACTAAGGTAAAGCACTACACATCAATTGAAATTGTTAGTCCCTCCCTCACTTCTCTCAAACATGACAATTATCTTGATCAAAGTAAATAAAAATCCAAAGATGACAAAAAAAAATGCAATACAAGAATTGAAATGTAAGTTAGGGAGTTAGAAATATTTACAAGTGGTGGTTTAGGGAGGACTCCACCAAACTCTCATTCTTGATGAGATGTCAAGGGGGCATGTCCAAGGTGTTGTCGATGTTGCTCAACACCTTGAAAAAGTAATCGAAAGCTTGTTCGTTATCATGGTAGAGGTTTTCAATAGACCTTGGCCCTTGTTGTCGGTCTTGATCGATGGCATTACCAATGTAGGGATTAAAAATCCCTTCAAATTCGTTGTCCCAAAGACCACAAACTTCATTAAGTTGATCATTGAAAATCTCTTGATTTGATGGAGACAACTCTCCCAATTTCTTCTCTTGGCCAATGAGGCCATCCTCTTCTTCCTTGATTGATTTTGATGAGCTTTGCAAGCTCTCCTTGTCACAATTCACTTGCTCTTTGAATGGAGTATCTTCAATTTTCTTCTTCCATTGGAGTTCCGATTTCTTCCTTTCATCCTTTCGGCTATAATGATCAATCATGAAGCATGGTTCATGCAAACGAGGAGCTCTCATAGTCTTGTCAAGATTAAAAGTTATGCTTTCATCTCCCACTTCTAGAGTGAGCTCACCATGTTTCACATCAATCACCGCACCCGCGGTGTGTAGGAAAGGTCTTCCTAGAATGATTGGAATGTTGGAATCTTCCTCCATATCAACAATGACAAAGTCCACCGGGATGAAAAACTTCCCACCCGCATGGGGACATCTTCCCATATCCCTAATGGTGTCTTCGTCGATCTATCGGCCATTTGGAGTGTGATGTTGGTGCATTTAAGCTCTCCCATCCCCAACCTTTTACTCACCGAGTACGGCATGACACTCACACTAGCCCCTAGATCACATAAGGCTTTGTTGATCGTCGTGTCGCCAATGGTACACGGTATTGAGAAGCTTCCCGGATCTTTTAACTTTGGAGGTGAACTCCCTTGAAGTATTGCACTACTCACCTTAGTGAAGGCGATAGTCTCAAGCTTCCGGATCGACTTCTTCTTTGTGAGGATATCTTTCATGTATTTCGCATAGGCCGGCACGTGATTGATTAATTCCGTGAAAGGAATTGAGACTTCCAAATTCTTCACAATTTCCATGAACTTTCCAAGTTGATCATCAAATTTGGGCATGGCTTGACGACTTGGAAAAGGAAGTCTAATCACAATGGGCTCCTTCTCCTTGACCTTGTCTTCATTTTTCTTTGAACTTTCTTCTTTTGATGATTCTCCATCTTTGGAGCTTTGCACAATTTCTTCCTTTTCACTAGCTTCCACAACTTCATCCTCAACTTGCTTCTTCGGTGCTTCATACCTTGTACCACTTCTCAAGTGAATGGCACTAACCGTTTCATGTCTAGGGGGATTACTTTGAGGTGGTAATTGCCCCTTTTGTCTTTGTGAGCTTGAAGATGCTAGTTGAGTCAATTGTGTTTCCAACATCTTGGTGTGAGCTAGAATGTTGTTGATGGTGGTTTCCTTTGCTTGGCTATCTTTTTGCATTTGAGTTTAAAATTCTTGTTGATTCTTTTGCATTTGGAGGACCGCTTTTTGGACATCAAAACCTTGGTCATTTTGGTGATTGTATGGATTTTGATTTTGGTAACCTTGGTTTTGATTGTAAAAGGGTGTTTGATTTTGGTTTCTCATGGGTGGTGGAGTGTATGTTGTTTGAGGGTTGTGAACATTTTGGCTTTTGTATGAGAGATTTGGATGGAATTTGGTGTTTTCATTGTAAAAATTGGAATAAGGGGTACCACTCTTGTATGCTTGGAAAGCATTCACTTGTTCATTTGTTCCCCGACATTCACCTTGGTCATGTCCCAAAGTTCCACAATTCTCACATATCCCACTTGGGATTGATGAGGATGCCGCCATGGCATTAACATGATGCTTTGATGATTTTGAGTTTTCTTCAAGTCTAGCCATAGCTTGTTCAAACTTCGAATTGATTATGTCAATGTGAGCACTAAGTTGAGCACCCAATTGAGTAACGGAGTCCACTTCATGCTTTCCTCTTCTAGTAGCCTTGCGAGGTCTACTATATTGTGAGTTATGGACTGCCATTTCCTCAATTTTGTTCCGTGTTTGATTGTCATCAACTTCGGTGAACATTCCATTCGATCCCATATTGAGAATGTTCCTAGAATCTTCATATAAACCATTCCAAAATTGTTGTACCAAAAACCATTCGCTAAGTCCATGGTGAGGACATGAGCGACAAATTCCCTTGAACCGCTCCCAAGCTTCATACAAAGATTCTTCATCCCTTTGCTTAAAACCCATAATTTGAGCTCTTAGCATGTTAGTCTTTTCCGGTGGGTAGAATTTTTTGTAGAAAGCTAGAGCCAACTTCTTCCAAGAATCTATTCCGAGGGTGGCCTTATCAAGGCCCTTCAACCATATGAGAATGAGGGTCTTCACTAGGCATCCCCCCAAATTGGCTCCTCTCAACTAATTGGATGAAGGCGGACTTGGCAATAAAATTTCCGGTTAGATGTTGCGGTGTAGGAGTACCATTTGGTAGATTCTCCTCGATGGGTACGGAGTGTGACGAGAATTTAGGCATTGTAGGTGGATTTTGTGGGGTATTGTGTAATGGGTTCTCCTCTCCTTCTATTGCGAAAGGATTGACGAACTCACTAGTGGGTTGAACAACTTCACTAATACCTCTTAAATTCCTCCTAACAAGTCTCCTATTGTTTGTCAAGGTTCTTTCGATTTCATGGTCAAAAGGTAACAAATCACCTTGTAACCTTCTAGACATGCAAAATATCAAACAACTCGAAAACAATTAGAACAAATCTTGAGGAGTTTTACTTCCCCAAGGCGAAGAAAGACACAACTAATAACAATAAAAAAGGAAATCTAAATCAAACAAACACCGTCCCCGGCAACGGCGCCATTTTTGATCGGGTCCGTTTCGTATTCACAATTAAAGATGTGGTCGTTGGGTCACGGTCGAATCAAAACACAATTTATAGCTTCACAAACAACTCTACAATTAGTAAAGAGGCAAGTAAAGGTCGGATCCCAAGGGACGGGAGTTGAAATGAGATTTCTATTGCAACTAGTGGTGTCTTAGGGGTGTCACAATTTGGGTTGATGTAGAAGGTCACTAAACTAAAATAGCAATGAAAATAAACAAGCAAGATGAATTAAAGGGGTGTAAACAATTGATTAAAAGCACTAGGGTGTCATGGGATCATAGGGGAATCATGGGAATTGATCATACAAACATGTTCTCAAATTATAAGCAATTATTGTTGTGATGGATTGAGTTGGGTTATATCTTACAATCCTAGGAAAGTTTGGGTGGATTGAATCGATTAGATTGTACAACACCTACAAGTCGGCTTAATCTTCCCTACTCAACAACATGCATGGTCTAATGAGACTCGAGTTGGGTTATGTCTTACAAGTCTCATTGAAAATATAGAAGATGATAGTAAATGCAAGGATTCATAGGCTTAGCATTTCATCAAACATAACATGTGCATGAGTTGAGATCAAAACAAGCAAGCAAATAAAACATGAAAGCATATTAATTTAAGCATGAATCATTCCCCATGTTGGTTTCCCCTAATCACCCATTAACCCTAGCTAAGAGACTACTCACTCATTATCATGTTGATCATGCTAGCAAGGTTGTCAATCATACCAACAATATGAAACATGATGAATAAATGAAAGTAATTAACAATAATTAAAAAGGGATTAAGAGAATTATACCTACTAATGATTCCAATAATAAAGCAAAGATAAAAGAAGTACTTGAATGCTTGATTGAGAGGTTGTCAATCTCCCAACAATAACCCAAATAATCTTCAATTACCCAAAATAAAGGATGAACAAAAGAGAGATTAAGGAAATAAAACTTGTATTAGAACTTGATTAATTGTTGATTACAAAACTAAAGAGAGATTTGATTGATATTAACTACTCTAATTATTGATAAGAAGAACATGCTCCTCTAATAAGACTAATGGGGTATTTATAGTGGAAATTAGGGAGGATGCATTAGGGTTAACTAAGGGCTAAACTAGTAATTACACTTTTTAGATTGAGCAAGGAGGAGCCGGTATTTTTCGAAGGAAGGGCTTCTTTCTTCGTAGCTTGGAGAAGAGGAAATCACACTGTGCTGGAATCCGGGCGGAATAAGGTCGGGACGAGTGGATTCTGGCGATGGGGTCCGAGCGGATTCGGGGGAATCCGGGCGGATTGTGGAGGTGGAATCCGAGCGGATTATAGCAAAGCCGCACGGATTGTGCAGCTGTGGGACGGCCGGATTGGGGACAATCCGCACGGATTGTCACTCAGCAAGACATTTTCTTCTTTTCTTCCCTTTTCTTCATAAATTCCTTGGGGATTTCCTTGGGGACTCAAGGATCCTTTCTCAACATTGCTCTTCTACTATAATATGTACAAAGGCCTTCTAATCTTGTCTCTCCTTGATGCTTGGTCATTGAATTCGATCAATTTAGTCTCGTTTTGCCATGAAAATGCAAGATTCTTACTCCTTTCCTACCAAGGGTTCAAAATCTCAAAGAATATGCAAGACAAAGAACTAAAGATAAGAAATGACCCAAATATGCACTAAAAAGCATGGGAACAAGGCTAATTCGGGGGCTAAATATGCGCTAATTATGGTCACATCAGGTGTTACACAAATGACAATTGACAATTGAGATTGCGCATGGTTTTCGACAAAACCATAAGCAAAACACATCAGGATGGTTAAGATACCATTGTGGCTATGTTATTTAAGAAATAGATTTTCAAGAATCGTTCTAGGCAATAAAGAACAATGAGAAATATTTACAACGGAAATTGAGTGCACTTGCAATCATGGGATGTGCAAGAAGGATGAGTCTCGCACACTATGAAAACAGTGGGAGCTATTCTAAGGCTTGAGGGCCTATGTCTAGATTGGATCTAGACACGTACTCAGAAAGTTTTGTAATGCAAATGTATACATTACAAAGGAAAACGAGTATGTAGTAAGGATGAGTAAGGTACAAGAAGTTGATAAAGCCTACTAACCAAAGCCTTCTCATAAGGCTTAACATGATGAGTCATGTCATTTCAATTGGATTGAGATGAATAACTACATACATGATCAAATTGGATTATAAAAATATGAATTAGTAATCAGGTAATGACTATTCATATGTGATAATCACATTTGTCGTTCGAGTTTTTAAAACTGAAAACTCCTTTATACCTTGTTACATCCAAACGGGTTGTAGAGACAATATTGAACCCCGTTAAAGTGAACCTGGATTAACATAGTATTCGCCCATAGTCACTTGTATGAGGTGACATCTCGAAGTGACTAGAGTGTGATGCGATTGATGGCAAGTTCAAATGCCATAGAGTCATGTGAGATGACTAGTCGATCACATAGGCAGACAAGTTAGGTACACTTTGTCGGGCCTTATGACCGCTTATAGAGTTCTGGCAAATTTATATAGCATGGTCGTGGCGAGAGCTACTATAGTATTCTAATGAGTTTATTCTTTTGACTAAAGACTGTTCGCCCAAGGTGGCACAGTTTCAGACTAACTTTGATTTATGTTACTACTGTTAGAAATCTATATCTCTTTATTCAACATATTCATATATGTTATGATTTTAATTTAGTCATGAAATTAAAAGATGATCTTATGCATGCAAACTATAAGTAAAAAGGAAGAAATCTTTATTCTTACATTGATATTTCGGATCAAAGGGCACAAGAGAGTTCTCCTACTCCCTTGTTCTTGAGCTTTCCTTAATTGGATGAACAAGGATTCAAGTAGAGAATCCCTCCCAATGTTTTATACCCAAGATAACAACTTAATAAAATTAATATTATTATTACTAGAACAATATTAATTTTGTATAAAAATTGACCCAAAAATATTATTTGGTCTCTCAATTATTTCGGTTAAGAGAGAGGGAAGAGAAGGAAGATTTTATCTCTCTAAAATTCTAATTTTTAGATGAATGAATGAATAATACACTAAACTCTTTTTGGTAGTGTATATTAGGTAAAAATAAAGAGAAAAACCATTGTGTTCTCCTCTTTGAAAAACCGGGTGGCATGGGGAGGAAGGGACCAATGCATGCACAAGGTGGTCTTCACAAGATTATGTAGGGTTGCATGGCTAGGTTTAGGAGGAAATGATTATGTTTACCACTAACATAATCAACATAATATATTCCTAATCCTCCCCTTAATTTCGGTACATATAGATAAAATAGACTCCATTTTATTTTTGTCAATTTGTCACATGTCACATAAAATTGTTATGTATTTTTAACATATTAAAAATCAACGCATTAATAAAAATACGTCATATACAAAATCGACTTAGTAATTCATAATTACTTGTACCAAAATATTTTACCAATTATAAATCACAACATCTTGTATTTATAATAATTTATTCATTCAAATGCAATTGTTTCTTTAAACAATAATTTCATCTAAGTAATAAAACAATTCGATTACTTAGACCGTATCTTATTTAATCAAATTACAACGAGACACGTAAATATTACTTCCAAAATCGTCCGTCAATTTTAAGTAATTTAATTGGCCCGTATCGTCATACGATCAATTAAATGATCAATTAAGAATGTTACCCTTTAGGTATGACCTAAGGGGATCAACTGGTCACCACCGTCTCACGACAGTAATGTCAAACTCTAGTCAGCCAATCATTACCGATATGTGTGGACCAGTTGACAGTAAAATATTACTTTCCAATTGTATTCTTTAAAATGAGACTTAAACATGTGATCAACAGTTGTGATCGCATTATTGTCGGAGGACACATATTCCAACAATCTCCCACTTGTCCTCGACAAGTGTGCATCACCAATTCTCTTGTCCTATTACTATCTCCCACTCAATGCAAGGTGTCTTTCAGGTCGTACTTGCAAGTGATCATATCGAGAGTGGTTTCCTCGATCTGGAGAATAACTGATTGACCGGATTTATCCATCATGGATTCATTCCAAGCGTGGCCACGCATTTCCAGTTCATTACTCCTCGAGTGGCCCTGAGATATTGTTATAACCGTGACAAGGGGTGGACAATTCCTATCTCACTCATTCCCTTCGACCAGCCACAACCATCATAACCCAAAATATGCCCATTTGACCCCATTTACGAAGGTCGTAGTAACACAAATCAAAGTTAATCTGAAACTGTGCCATCTTAGGCGAATAGTCTTTAGTCAAAAGAATCGACTCATTAGAATACTATAGTAGCTCTCGCCACGACAGGCTATATAAATTTGCCAGAACTCTATAAGCGGTCATAAGACCCGACAAAATGTTCCCAAATGATGCACTATGTGATCGACTAGTCATTCTCATATGACTCCATGGCACTTGAACTTGCCATCAATAGCATCACATTCTAGTCACTTCGAGATGTCACCTCATGTAAGTAACTATGGGCTAATACAATGCTAATCCGTGTTCACTTAAACGGGGTTCAATTGTCTCTACAACCCGTTAGACGTAACAAAGTATAAGGTGAGTTAATAATAACTTCAAACGACAAATGTCGACATCACATTCGGGTAGTCAATACAATATTACAACCTTGTGATGCAAGTCGTAAGTGTGTAAACACTTGTTGATTGCAATAGAAGTTTAACATACCACATGTCCATGTGTTCATACTTCTTATAATCGCATTTTCCTTTTACGTTCATGTTATCTCTCATAGCATGAACTTTACCAAGTACACATATGGGTTCCCAACCTCGGATTGGGTTCTTTATCTTGAAAGAACTTTCCTGTTGATTATCACATAACCAATGAATATGCGGTGAATGATTCAACTTGCACTGATCAAGTACTCCATCCACTCATAATGCACTAGGTAAATGTTTTGCAGAGTCTTGCAACAATTTGTCAAGAAGATTAGCCTAGCACTTCTCACAAGTCCTAGCAAATTAGGAAATACTAGTTTTGAGTAACTTATTACTTCAACTAAGTACTTTTCCAAAATTCTAATTTCTCCTTTTAGCTGAAAAGCTTAGGATTATCATAAATCCTTACGCGTGTTCGGATTTTCTTTAATATGTGCAACCTCTTGACACATAACATAGTGTTCTGTCCAACACTGAAATCGCTCATCGGATTCTCCTCGAGAATACATGACGATTATTTTATGGCTTGCCAATGAATCATCATGCTCTTATACATATGATTTATTATTGGACATGTGCATGATTATTCTAATGGCGGAAACATTAGTAACTTATAATCATGCCATCAACTATACTTAGGTTCAATGAATGACCATGACTGCTTATGGTAATTCCATTTTCATCGATATGAATAACCTACGTTTCTTGTTGATTTGATGCGTATATCTCAATACTTATCCAACATCTCATGATGTGATTGGATTCATCATAGTCCATTTTTCATCCAGAATTGAAAACTCAAATACGTCTTTGTGAAAGAATAGTATTAGCTCGTCATTCCCAATGAGTAATGAGTTATAAACCTTTACAGGATGATTGCTCCCACTAAATTCCATGTCTTCACAAGATAATTTCCAAACTCCCACTTAATTCCAGATGTTTCGTAATTGACTACTCAATTGAAACATTTCAAGAATTGAGATTTGTTGCTTTGCTAAGTTATTGAGATAAAACCATATATGTTCCCATCATATCCTTATCCTTATGGAAAGAGATTTTAATCTCTAACTCATTCATATCATAATGATGAGTAGCAATGTCATTATTTAAATATGAATAATATCTAATACACGTCCTTCAAAATACCCTTTTCGGAAGGAGGTTTAACCTATACATTTTCATAATGAGGTTAAGTAATGACATTAGCGTGGTTAATTCTTAACTTAGCTATTGAGGATATCGGTATATCAATCCTTGCAACTTCTAGTCATAAATCTCATTTATTTTCTAGGATGTAACTTTGATTTATTTAGGCTCTTAAGTAAATATCAATGTTGAAACTATTGGTCAAAATTTATCATAAACTAGTCAAAACTCTTGTTAAGACTTTACATTAGTCATTTTCTTCCAAAACTTTCTTTTTGTCTCCTCGTGTAGTTATCTTGAGAAAATATTCTTTTGATTACTTCACTTGGTCTCTTTTGTCATGTAGATCTATTCGAGACCATAGATCTCATCTATTGGGCATACTATATAAATAGATATACCTTTATTCAAATCATTCTCCCTTGCGTAGATCTCATTTACACAAGTACACAAATTTATCTTGGTGTTGTGTCCTCTATCTTGAGAAAATATTCTTTTGATTAGTTCACTTGGTCTCTTTTGTCATGTAGATCTATTCGAGACCATAGATCTCATCTATTGGGCATACTATATCAATAGATATACCTTTATTCAAATCATTCTCCCTTGCGTAGATCTCATTTACACAAGTACACAAATTTATCTTGGTGTTGTGTCCTCATTTTTCTCCCACTCTATCTTTAGAATAAATACACTAGAGATTCAAAGATAGCATATGAGACACAAATAATGATTTTTGAAGTATAAGGAGAACTATCTCATAGTTTGACTAATTGTTTTAGATTTTGTAAGTGTACTTGGTGATTAACTTTCCTTTAAGAGAGTTCATTAACTCAATATCACTTTGTAAATGATCATACACAAGTCTTTTGCTTGTGGTCATATAATGAATCCCATCATTATAGTTTTCTATTAGATCACTTTAAGTGAATAATCATATGTTTCTATGAGCAAGCGGATAAAGACGAATTTTAGAACAAGGATAAAAACGATAAAACGGGTGACTTGGGTTGCAAACCAAGCCACCATTATCCAAAATACAACCATTATCCAAAATACATTTCCATGTCGAACACGGAAATCAAAAGGTTCTAAAATCCGAAACATAATTAAAATAAGACAATAAAAAGCGAAGCTTCATGGAAGCTATTCCTAGCTTCTCGATGGTTTCTCAAGCTTGCTTTTCTTTTCCCTTGTCCTTGCTTGGTGGAGGCCCTAGTTACAATAAAAAGGGGATACATTATCACAACTTTGTATCACAATACCATAGTTGAAATAGAAACATAAAAGAAATGATAGTCATTTACCTACTGGAGTGATCTTTCCAGTCTTAATATCACCAAGGTATTTGGAACAATTTCTTTTCCAATGTCCGACACCATTACAATAATGGCATTTATCAAGAGGACCCTTCTTGATCTTGGAGGTGCTAGCTTCATAAGTCTTAGCTTTGGTGAAAGTGGGAGCTTGCTTCTTACCCTTCTTCCCATTCTTCTTGAACTTCCCCTTGCTTTTGGTGCTAATGTTAAGCACATCCTTAGGTGGGTTGACATTTAACACCATGTCTCTTTCGGCTTGCACAAGTAACTTGTGCAACTCTTCAAGAGACACGTCCTTGTCTTGCATGTTAAAATTCACCCGGAATTGAACATATGCCTTGACTTTGGATAAGGAGTGTAGAATCCTATCTACAATGAGTTCTTTGGGGATTTAAACCTTTTGAATCTTCAAGGTCTCGACTAGCTCCATTAATTTGAGCACATGAGGGCAAACCTTTTGGCCCTCTTTGAAGTCGAGATCAAAGAATGCCGCGGCCGCCTCATATTGGACGATCCACGGAGTTTGTGAAAACATTGTCACAAGCTTGGAATAGATTTCATTAGCGGTGCCCATTTTAAAGGCTCTCCTTTGGAGATCCGCCTCCATCGCAAAGATCACACGTTTTTCATTGCGGCGGACTCCTTATGGTAAGCCTCATATGCTTCCCTAGTGGCGGCGGTCGACCTAGTATTAGGTTCGGGTGGAGAGGCCTCAATAAGGTAACGAAGCTTGTCGTCACCTTGGGCGGCTAATTTGAGTTGGGCATCCCAATCGGAGAAATTTGACCCATTCTTTTCAAGTTTACAACGATCCATGAAGGATCGGAGCCATGAAGTATTAGCGAGAGGTGTGGCGTTTGGGTTTGGAGTAGCCATTTGTTATGAGAAATAGAAGCGGTCTACAAAACAAAATAGAAGGAGTAAAACAAGTGTCGTTTTCATAATAATACTCGTAAAATTTTTAATTTAAACAAGTTTATTACATTTATCTAGTGACCTCTACCCAACTTTATAAATGATTCCAAGACCCAAATTCATATTAACTTGGGCACGGTGTAGCCGATGAAACCCTTATCAATATAACTCGGTGGATTAACGCTTTAATCGATTCTACTTTTCGAACTCTTGGTCGATAAAATTACATTAACATTTATCTTTAGCCCAAAACCCATCCGACAAGGGCACGGTGTGGCCGATGAAACCCTTGTCAAAAACTTTTGTTGAGTTCAATCCAAATTTCGAATAAATGTGTCCATGATCCAAACCCACATTAACTTGGGCAAGGTGTGGCCGATGAAACCCTCATCAACATGAATTCGGTGGATAGACATTTATCACCCACTTCCCCTACGTAACAAGGTTTGTACCCCGGTGTGGCCGAGTGTACTCCCTCACGAAATAGGTTTTCATGGTTTCTACTTTTTGGTAAGGCTAAGTCTCAATTGATTATTTTAGCGAGAGGTCATGTCAATTTATTATCTATCACGTTTTAAGTGAACTAAAGCGGTGAATCTACGATAATTGTAATTGACACTGTAACACCCCCATACTCCAAGTGCCTTACCAGGACCACTCAGGTATAAGGATGCTACCATCTCGGTTACCCGAGGCATGATAATCATATGACAATGAAGAAACATACTTTATTAAATAAGTTTAAGTGATTACATTACAAAACCAACTGTAAGCAAAATACAACTGTTCTCAAACTATAAACCAACTGAAAGGAACTGTTCTAATAAACACAGCGGAAGACTAAAGACTCTGATATGTGATGACTCCATCCCCAGCTAGATCCCACGCGTATCCAAGATATACACCCAAGCAATCGCTCACCACCCCGAATGGATCACCACAGTTTTTAAAACATTTAAACGGGGTCGATTTACTAATCACACAACTTATATATATATATCAACAAGTAAGATACACAACGCTTAGTCGTCACACATACACACAACTACTCCAATCCCATCAATCTCAATCACTCGATATCCCTTTGGACAGCCACGCTTGATGGGGGACCGCAGCCGTTCCACCTAAGCCCCGCTCATCATACCGAGCGATAACCCTGTCCCATTAATGTGCACATCCCCTTCCGTGGCGGGTTCGACGAAGGGCGAAACTAGGGCGTGAAGTCACTCCCGCAAGTGACCCCACCACCCGAGAACGCATCTCGAGAACCATAGACAACCAATCACCATCACAATCACAATCACAATCATCATATCAAACAACTAATTACAAAGACATCACCAATATCCCATTATGGGACCAATGCGAGTAGGAAATCCTACCTGGAAAGCATAATTATCGACGGTCTCTACAATTTTGTATCAAAAGGCTCTTCTACAAAACCTCCTCCTATCATACAAACATACAAACACTACCGAATTACAATCTACACAAAAACCCCCAAATCCCTAAATTAGGGTTTAACCAAACTTAATTAAACATTATAAAAACTATATTAAAAGCTTACCCTCGACGCAAGGAATCCAACGACACGAAAAACGACAAGAACCGACCGTCTGAACTCCGGGAATTGCTAAGAATGCGATTAGGAAGATGAAGTGGTGGCTTTCTCTCTTAAACAGGGTTTTAGGTTTTGCAAAAGTGATTTAAAACAATGACGATTATGTTTAAATACCTTAATCGCATAATTAACAAAACCCGAGAAAACTCCCCAGTAAATAGGACACTCGATCGAGTACCCAAGGTACTCGATCGAGTACCTCCTTACTCGATCGAGTACTGACTACTCGATCGAGTACCCAGGTCAGAAACTATTTTAAAACGCAACTTACCCTTACTCGACAGAGTAAGGCCTACTCGATAGAGTACCCCAAGACTTATAAATACGGAGTATTACAGTCTTCCCTCCTTAAAAAGAACTTCGTCCCCGAAGTTCAACCCATACTCTAAAACAAACATACTAACTCGACCAAGACACAACAACATAACTAAGAACTCAAAAACTCGACCAAACATAAAACATGAACTCTTAACACCCACTCCACCAACTATGTTTACTTCCTTAACATGACTCACGATATCGCATCCACCACATATATATCTCTCACGACACCCACTTCATACATAACCAACCACCATCCACTAACACTGCTAGCTCCATAATATCATCCACTATCAAATCCAAAATCAAGACACTCCTAGACATCAAACGGAATGTTACATTCTACCACCCTTAAAAGGAACTTCGCCCTCGAAGTTTACTCGGACTCATAACATCATCCTCCAATCACAACATTATATAAAAATTCCCACACTCTGAAGCATCACACTACTACAAGCACGGCCATGGCCTTTTATAAGTATTATCCACAAAACAAATCCCTCCTTTACGCTACGCTAACACTCTACTTCCAATTATATTACAACATGCACCACCATGAAACTCTCTTTTATCGCCTCCTACTCCTCTTAAGATAAATGTTACGTCCTCGTAACTCACTAATACTAAATCCTAGATATATCTTTTCATAATCCTCATCACCATCGCATGTCAAAGATAACCACCTATAATCTAAACACTCGCCATGCACCTACCTAAGGCTCACTTACTTAAACAACTCTCATACTTCACTTCTCTCGTCACACCACCTAACCTATACCACAAAATCCTTAATTTAACCCAAAACTTCACTTGTTTCCTATTACCGCAACATGACACACCTCTCTATATAAACTACATAAAACTCTTACCACCAAAAGCATAACTCACGATCCACACTTGTTACGTACACTCACACTAGATCCTCAAGTTCCTTTCTTTTATTACCGCAAGCCTCATACATAACTTAACACGACACTAATTACTCAACGCCCTACACTCACTGTCTCAACAAAGGATTATGAACCACCTGCATATATCAGATCATTACTACACATGTTCTACGAATCACTTGCCATTACCATGTCCACTAAAGCCTTATCTAGAACAAGATCAAAATTACTGTAACAACCTCTCACAACCGTGTCCCATCAACGGAATATCACTATACCATGACAACAACGAAAACATATTCAACTCTATTTCATATCATACTCTACCTCATTCTTAACTTAACCTGGTAAAGAAAACATCAATAAGCAAGACAACTGTCTACATGTTCAACCAAAACTCACAAAGAACAACTAGCAACAAAACAACAATCTATGTATAACCGGTATGCACTTTCAAAGAAAACTCGTATCATAATCATCCCGCCTACTCCACCACAACCGGTGACGGCATCACAACACCGCCACCAACAGCCACACCGTAGTGCGAAAATACCCGCATCACAACACTAAATATCGAACCCGGATCACCACCCGAGGCACCACAACCACATCGATAGACATCACAACTACATACAATTCCATAAATACTGACTCGGAAATAACATTTCGGACAAGAAAACTTACTCAAATCCACTTTACTCAATCACAACGCAACATATTATATGGATAAACAGATAAGCATCTCATGAACATCATCTCTACCATTTCACGGAATACACGTGTGTTATTAATACACATAAAATTATAACTAGCCATGTCAAATTAATCAAATTATTACCTTTTTGGATATCATTCAATTAGACTACCGTGTCCAACATATATATTACAGAACATTCATAAAACAGCTTTATAATTATCATACCATACCACATCTTGTGAGGTCAGAACCTCACACAAACATTTACACATATCATAGACCCGTAATCACAACCAACTAGTCAATCCTGACCACGTAAGTTACCACTCAACAAAGGTTACCCGTTGTCCGAGCTTAACTCGCATGCCCTCATCACATTCTTCCATTCGCATCACCAAAGACCTTCCGCCATACATAACCATACCGCTAACACTCATTATGAGAAACCACCTCCTAAGACTATGTCTTATACTTCCTGACAACCATACTTTTATCAATTCAGTCTTTACAAAATCAGCCTCTTTAGAATTGCCACTTTTCTAATATACCCTTACCCTTAACCACTAGTCAAAGACCATAACACTACCAGTTTGTCCAGGACATCAAACCTCTTCACTCATCTCTAAACATCATGATTTCTTTTCTATCTTTGGTTAACATCCCAAACAACGAACATCGAATCCATGAACAAAATTACCTCAACATTCTTCCCAATATTTTCCTTAATTGAATCATCATCCATTTCTCCACCAAAATCTCATATCATGTAGATATTTTACTAACTTCTTACTTTCCTTAATTTCTCGAAACTCATTATTAAACATGTTGTCATTACAAGCTCCCATATAACCATTAACTAACATCCTCATGATAATATCACACATTTCGATGATTCCTTACCTTTATATCACATAACTCCGGTGAATATTTTCCTCAGCTTACTTTTATCCTTCTTTTCTCTTTACACTCAATAATACCAATTAATAGTTCAACTCCTTATTCCTTCTAGCTAACTCTTTAGAAATCCAGTTACCCCTTCGTTGCTTCAAAACTCAAATTCCATTACTTTCTACCGACATCGTCCCACTCTTTCTTACCATGGACCTTCTCTTATTATGCTATCACTCACACTTGCCACTAATCTATCCATAGAATCAACGTTTAATGTTCAAACAATTCGCATCTCCTTTTTACATCTCTAGAAATCATAATTCATTTAATACCGTTAATTACCCAAGGAAATCACACTGTAGTTTCGTCTCTCGATAACACAAATTTCCAAACTCGATCACTACCTCGCAAATCCACGTCGCGACATGTCCCATTAAGTTCGCTATATACCACTATTTCCAAACAACCTTTCATTACATATGTTCTTACTCAAAACTATTTCTAACCATCTCCCTCCATAATTTATTATACATCCAAGTTCTTTTATCCACGTCCTTTCTTTCAATCTTTTCATTCTCACGTTCCTTAAACTTACATCATGCCTTGCCCACATTCACTTACATTTTCATTACTCAACATACAATCATGTCACTCATCTCGTCTCACACAACATGCTGCTCGCCTCAATTAAGTCTTACTAATATAAACACATATAAATCATGTCCTCCCCACCGAACTCATACTCATCATAGGTGCCACTCTTTACACCACAAAATTGGGTAACTTACGCGTCAAGACCAACATACATGTAAAACAATGCATAAAGAAGCAAAATAACGCCTTTGAATTAAACATAATATGCAACAAGTCAAAAGATAAGCATATGACCCAAAATAGGGGTCACTAGATCGAGTAAGGGACTTACTCGATCGAGTAGGTGAAGATCAGAAGCACGTAAACAAATCACCAGGGCTACTCGATCGAGTAACTAACGTACTCGATCGAGTGCCCCCCTTACTCGATCGAGTACCAAGGATACTCGATCGAGTACCCTAATCTCAGACTGTATCCCGATTTCGTAAAGATCCCATAACTCACTCATTTTCTTGGTCGTTTGGGCGTGTGACCTATCGTTAGAATCGTAAAAGAACAAGCTATCACCTCCAATTGGAATCACATTAAAATCATTTACACATCTCAAGTTATAACAGTTTAAAGACAACTTTGCAATGTAGCGACGACATAATTATTTGATTTTTACTTCCAAACAACTACTAAACAACAAAGTCAAGTTAAGCGAAAACAACCCAATACTCATGAAACCATTAGCCCCAATCACATATTATTATTTTCAAAACAAAGCAACAACATTCATCATGCACTACCCACATGCTTTTATTCTATAGCCTTTCGTAAGACAAATCATACTCCTACATTACAAATCCTATTCCATGTTACTAACATAACAACACTATAAAATAACTTCCATTATATAACATGCTTAATCCGGAACCATGTTACCATGTTATCATATCACGATGATTCATCTTTTTCCACTAATTCATCCATCATACCCCATATTTACCCACCATATTCGTTCAACATATTCACCCAAGACATGTTCAATTCACACTCCCAACCTTTCTGGTTTTACTCAACACGACAACAACAACATGTATACTTACACATCGCTTTATATATATATATAGACAAAACACTTTTCCTTACGTAATTATAACATGTCAAATTACATGTATCAATAATTATACTTTTCGAGTGCTTTACTAATCAACCAACATACTGATTCACGTCATTATCATCTTTCATCCATCAATTCATACAACATACTACTACATAAATAGTTACTGACAGACTTATAAATAAGCACATAACGATTAACACATATCCCATGGTTTCAAGGTTCGAAAATTGTAAATTTAGTTCATTCCGACTTTAGGATCGTCTCCCAAGTCTTTGCATTAGCTCTACATGACCTTTACCCTAGTTCATTTTAATTGACTCCACTTGATTCATTAGATTCATTGGTTAGGAGTTTCAGGATCGTCGCTCGATACCATTTGTAACACCCTTTTACATTACTCAAGTGCCTTAGGACCACTCGGTATAAGGATGCTGCACTTAATCGTCACAATTAAGGCATGATAATCAAAAACTGATGAAGAAACATACTTTATTAAATAAGTTTAAGTGATTACATTACAAAACCATGTATCAAGTACAATGAAATCATTTGTTCTCGAACTATAAACCAGTATATTTGAAAATGTATTCTAATAAATACAACGGAAGACTAAAGACTACGATATGTGATGACTCCATCCTAACTAGATCTTTAACAACTATCAAGATATTCCACCTTAGCAATCGCCACCACCTAAGACAATGGATCACCGGGATTGATAGGTTTTTAAAACATTTAAACGTTACTAATCACACAACTTCTCCAATTGTATCAATCTCATTCTATTTGTCCTTTGGACCTCGTCCTACCGGTGGGGGTTTGCAGAATGTTCCCATTTCAATGAGTAGCTCATACAGAAGCGATTGGATTTATGATTCCCATTAATGTGCACTTTGTCCTTTCATGGCGGGTTCCACGAAGGGCGAAACTAGGCGTGAAGTCAATCATAAGTGACCCCACTCAAATCTAGAACCAGACAACCAATCACCATCACAATCAGATGTCCCGATCGCCAGAATCAAACCCTTTGTTTGATCCTGTCAATATCCTTTTATGGGACTAATACTCTTTACAAAGAAATCCTTAGCAAAGCATAATTTGAGGTCTCTAGAAGTATCAAAAGAAGCTCTTCTTTAAAACCTCCTCCTAATCATTGACAAACATACAAATGATATCGTAATCACAATCTAAAGAAATGAACCTAAATTAGGGTTTAATGCAAACTTAATTAAACATTATAAAAACTATATTAAAAGCTTACCCTTTACATAGGAATCAACGACTATGATAAATGATTCGAGATCCAAACTCATAGGAATTGCTAAAGAAACCGATTAGGAAGATGAAGTGGTGGCTTTCTCTCTTAAGGGGTTTTAGGTTTTTAGAAAGTGATTTAAAACAATAACTGATTATGTTTAAATACCTTAATCGCATAATTAACAAAATCAGAAAACTCCAGTAAAGCCAGGACCTCCCGTTCAGCTCAGCCCAAATTCGAATAAATACTGTCCATGATCCAAATTCACTCGATCGTACCCAGGGTAGCGATTGTTTATTTTTAAGATGACTTAATTTATCTATCAAGTAAGTGAACTAAAGACGGTGAACTACGATAATTGTAATTGACACGATCGATAAACTCGATTAAAAAGATAATGCATGTTTTAGTTGTGGCGATTTAGCGATGCATGCAACATATAAATAAAATGCAAATCATAAAATAAATCCTAGTATGGCCTTCCTAAAATAGAAAATCTAATTAACTATTACACATTCGGAAACCAACTCCATTGGTCCCTTGAACCCGGTTCTTAGTCTTTATGTAACACCTTTTATACATTTTCTTATTGAGGTAATGACCATAGTCTTGAAGAACTCCGGAATAATTAAATTCATAACAAATTACATAATTTCCTATTATACATTTGTAATTAAAATAAAAATAAATCTATTAAATTACAAAATGGTGATTGAGATCCATGATAAATTACAATCAGATCGATATTCCCATACATTTCTGTAATACTAATTAAAACAAAGGCCATACTAAGTAAATTACATAATTCAAAAATTACATAAAATAAAATTATGACAATCATAAATAAAATGCAGCATTATAATATGTATAAACATGCCCAATTTTATGCTAAATCCCCTTTAAGGAGCCAATATCGTATATTTAACGGGTTAAACGCGATTCAACTTCTAAATCACAATAAATTACATAAATTCATATTTATGCATAAGTTAATTACCCTAACCTCTTAGGACTCAAAATTAGTCTCTACTAACTATTTGACTATAATTAACTTATATTTCTTAAAATTGTTCATTAATGGACCCAAAATTACAATAAAATGCTATAAACTTCAAATAAATCACCAAAAATTCAAATAAATTCAAAATTTGAAATTTAAACATATGAAGATTCTGGAAAAATACCATGATACTCTTAATTTTCAAAAACTTAGGTTAAAATTTCGTAAAATTATCGGAAAAACTATGTTGCGGTTTATCGGTTTTAACAAATATAATCATAAAAACATGAGAAAAATATATTCATCAACTTTTCAATTTTAGATCTGAAAAAGATAATAAAATGCAACATATGACGTTTTTCCTTAGTCATGGAGTATATTTTAGCAATTATTCACTTATTAAGTCACTATTTATGCTATTTTTCATCAAAAATTCATAAATCATGCATAAAGATTTCAATATAGCCTATTATTTTACACACATCTTTTAAAATTGCATGTGACAACATACTAAATTTCTATGATTAGATTCGAAATTTATCTCATATTAACCTATTTTTCATCTAAATTGATTTTTTATCATGAAAATCCATATTTCGAGCATAAAAACTCCAAAAATTCTGAAAATTTCCAGGTCATCTAAAAATAAAACATGTGATAACATATCCAAAAATCACTGGAAAATTCGAAGTTTAGCTAATTTTAGTCCGAAAATGACATTTTAATCATAAAATCATATTTTTAATGCCATTAGTATATAAGATGAACAATAAAAATCCATAAATTAACCAAAATATCCTAAAAACATTTTAGGACCAGAAACTTTAACATGCATAATTTTATTTCGTGATATATCATAATAACACAAATTTACAAGTTTTATATGTTAATCGAATAACTCGGAAAAACTTTAACCGATTTGCATGCAAACAACCAAGGCTCTTGATACTACTTTTATTAGAAATCTATATCTCTTTACTCAACATATTCATATATATTATGATTTTAATTTAGTCATGAAATTAAAAGATGATCTTATGCGTGCAAACTATAAGTAAAAAGGAAGAAATCTTTATTCTTACATTGATATTTCGGATCAAAGGGCACAAGAGAGTTCTCCTACTCCCTTGTTCTTGAGCTTTCCTTAATTGGATGAACAAGGATTCAAGTAGAGAATCCCTCCCAAGGTTTTATACCCAAGATAACAACTTAATAAAATTAATATTATTATTACTAGAACAATATTAATTTTGTATAAAAATTGACCCAAAAATATTATTTGGTCTGTCAATTATTTCGGTTAAGAGAGAGGGAAAAGAAGGAAGATTTTATCTCTCTAAAATTCTAATTTTTAGATGAGTCTATGAATAATACACTAAACTCTTTTTGGTAGTGTATATTAGGTAAAAATAAGGAGAAAAACCATTGTGTTCTCCTCTTTTAAAAACCGGGTGGCATGGGGAGGAAGGGACCAATTCATGCACAAGGTGGTCTTCACAAGATTATGTAGGGTTGCATGGCTAGGTTTAGAAGGAAATGATTATGTTTACCACTAACATAATCAACACAATATATTCTAATCCTCCCTTTAATTTGGGTACATATAGATAAAATGGACTCATTTTATTTTTGTCAATTTGTCAATTTGTCACATGTCACATGTCACATAAATTGTTATGTATTTTTAACATATTAAAAATCAACGCATTAATAAAAATACGTCATATACAAAATCGACTTAGTAATTCATAATTACTTGAACCAAAATATTTTACCAAATATAAATCACAAAATCTTGTATTTACAATAATTTATTCATTCAAATGCAATTGTTTCTTTTGTGATAATTTAATCTAAGTAATAAAACAATTGATTACTTAGACTAGTATCTTATTTAATCAAATTACAATGAGAGGGCGTAAATATTACTTCCAAAATCGTAAGTCAATTTTAAGTAATTTAATTGACTCAGATATCGTCATACGATCAATTAAATGATCAATTAAGAATGTTACCCTTTAGGTATGACGCAAAGGGATCAACTGGTCACCACCGCCGTCTGCGGCGGTAATGTGAACTCTAGTATTGATCATTAAGTATGTGTGGACGATTGTGATAAAATATTACTTCAATAGATTTAAAATGAGACTTAACATGGATCATCGCGACCATGATTGTGATCACATTATTGTCGGGGAGGACACAGATTAATAACTCACTTTCCTAAATGGGGGCCAAATGGGCATATTTTGGGTTGATGGTGTGGCTAGTCGAGGGAATAGTGTGATAGGAATTGTCACCTCTTGTGGGAGTTAAACAATATCTGGGAGCCACTCGTGGAGAAATGAATCGAAATGCGTGGCCCACGCCTGGAAGGTATCTATGGTAGATAACTCTGGTCAATCAGATTATTCTCAGTTCGAGGAAACCACTTTTCGATATGATCCTTGCAAGTGCGAACGAAGACACCTTCGTTAGTGGGAGAATAGTAATAGGGACAGAAGAATTGGTAGCGACGCAACTACGAGGACAAGTGGGAGATTGTGGAATATGTGTCCTCGGACAACGAGATTACGTCCTGTTTGTCAGTCTTGATGCTCATATTTAAATCTCATTTAGAAGCCATGTGGGATGTAATATTTACAGTCAACTTCCGGTCCACATATCGGTAACGATTGGTGACTAGAGTTTGACATTCGTCGATGCGCGTGGTGATCGAGTTGATCCCCTTAGTCATACCTATAGGAAATACTCTTAATTGATTATTTAATTAATCGTATGCGTCGAGTTAGTTAAATTACTTAAAATTGAGATGATTTGTGAGTAACATTAAAGCATCTTATTATAATTGATTAAATTGATACGGTCTAAGTAATGGTTAATTTATAAAATTATTGTTTACGAAATTTGATAACCATTTATTATAAGTAATCATTGAATTACTATTTGATAAACCATTGTATGACATATTTTATGAGTATGTTGATTTTATGAGTATGTTGAAAAATACATTACAATTTCACATGTCAAGTAACATGTCACATATGTTATAATTGATAAATGACAAATAAAAATGGACCTCTCATTTTATGTCACATGTCCAAATTATGGAGGAGAATAAGGTTTTAATTATATTAATTGTTTTAAGTGGAAAACACAATGATAAAAGCTAACTAGTATCCATGCAACCATAGCTTTTGGAAAGAACAACTTTTGCATTGGGCTTAAATACCCCCCCTCAACCGGTTTTTCTAGAGGATGCTAAGGTTTTCCTCTGACAATTATTCACCACTTCAAGCTAATTTTTCTAGATGAAGAAAATTAACTCTCTACTATTTTGTGAAAATCCTAGAGAAATAAAACTCACTAATCTCTTCTCTCTCCCAGGAAAGAAAACAAAGGTGAACAAGTAAATATTTGTGTCAAAATTTAGTAAGACTAAATCTAACTAGATCATATTATTTTTAGTCTTTAAGGGTATTCCCTTGGTATAGGCTTTGGAGGGATTCTATTTTGGATCCTTTGTTCATCCATTATAGAAAGCCAAAAACAAGTAGGAAGGAGATCTTACTTGTGCCCTTTGGTTGAAACATCATAGTAAGGTTGATGATTTCTTCTCTACTTCTATTCATTTTGCGTCATAAGATTTATAATTATTTTATATGACTAAAAATTTCGCATATGAATATGTAAATTAATGAATTGATATTCCTATGGTTTCATCATCAAAACACAAAAACATCTAAACAAAACTTCTTCTTCTTCACAAGAAAATGTTCAGATCCTTTGAGAGCAGCATTCGCGTATTGGTGCGGATTTATCCTCGAAAAGAAATGCTCAACTCATTTACATGGGGAGTTGGTCAGTTGTTGGTGTGCGTCAAGTCAAGATTGCAGCCTTCATTTAGTAAGCATGTTCGGTTTTGGGATTGAAACACCGTTGCCGTTTTCCGGTGAGATTTGTCCTCTTCGCGAGCTTGCCGATGGCGGTGGTAGGGTTGTGTTCGATTGCTTCCTCGCTCGGTTGTACTACAAGAGAAATTCTAGTTCCATGTTGGGTTTGTCGACTAAGTGGTCAACTTTCTTCTTGCTCACATGGTGTTGTGGATGTGTTGGCCCTTATCATCTTTTTCAAACCGATTAGATATCGATGTTTGGTGGCTAGGAGAAGGGCTCTTGCCTTTTTAGCTTGTCCATGTGTACCTCTTTGTTTGATGTCTTTGAAAGGAGGGAGGCCAAAGTGCTATGGTAGCATGACCACTTATTAGCGTGGTTGAGCAAATGGAGCATGGTGAATCCGTCATGGTTTAGTGCTTGGAGATCATCAGGAATTTGGACAAGGAGGCCCTTGTGGAGAAGCTCTCATTTTGGGTCCCAAGGATCCCTTCAAGTGTGGCTATTGGAGAGGCTAAGGTATGTGGAGCCTCCGGTTAATCCTTCTTCTTACTCCTTAGTCACCTTACCATGGGAAGAAGTTGTGCAGGATAGTTTTAGCCCTAAAGGGCATTGGGCGCAGCAAGGTTGGGCGGAGAGGGTGGTCCTCGTCCCAGATTGGGTGGTGTCGTGGTGGCACCGAGGTCACTGCAGGGGTTGCCCTTAGGTGCTAGTCCTCGTTAAGCAGATGGTGGTGGGTTTTGAAGGTTGTTTCCTTCATTTATCGAAAAGGCTCATGAGGAAAATGGGGCGTCACCAAAGGTGCCCGCTCAATCATACTCTTGTCAAGAGAATGTTTTCAGGAACTCGAGCTTATGGAAGGTCGCCGAAAGGTGATGAGGCCACTCGGTTGCTTTGGGAGGTACAAACCTAGTTGCCCACGACATGGGTGACTCCGGCTTATGTCAAATGGTCGTGCTCCGTCCTTCCCAGGAAGAAATCAAATTTCGTAGGCGGGGTTGTCGAACTTGAAGTCTGCAAGGGGTTGACGGGAGCCAGCAGATGCAACTTCTTTGAGGTATGTTGATGGAGCTACCCCTAATGTGAGAGACCCTTTGAAGAGAGGAGGAGTTGCCCACAAGAATATGGTGGGCGTGCATTGGCCCTTTTGCAGGTGAACATGGAGTCTTGTGCTGGGCCAGGAGGCCGTAGTAGTCTTCGATCCGTTGAGGATCGTTCCGAGAGAAGTCATACTAGCGGGCTGACAACAAGAAGCAAGGGGAAGATGTACCCAGGGGAAAAGGCAAGGTAGAATGGAAGTAAAGACCTCCATTACCGTTTTATTATTATGCTGTATTATTGTTGTGAGTTTTATTATGTTGTACTAGCTAGTTATTGTTTGTTTTTTGCTAGTTTTATTATGTGAGGTGTTTTAGTTCACCTTGCTTTGATAAGTTCTGGACTCAGCTTTATTTGTTGTTGAGGTGCAATCCTCCCATTATTAATTAAATAAAAGAGGATTGCCGATAATAAAATTGTGAGTAACTTGTTTCTTTCCGTCCATTTGGTGAAGACGATTCGATTTGAATCGTCTAAACATTTGCACTTGGGGAAAGTGGGATTTTGTGGGAAGGGGAAAGCCTTATTTTGTATTTTGTGGAAAATGGTTTCCCTTTCTTTCTTTTTTGATGGGGATGTTTTTTTTTGATTGTTAGAATGGTTGTTTTTTTGATTGTGGGAATGGTTGTCTTTTATTGCTGGAATGGTTGTATCCTTCATGATGCAGAAAATTTACGTATTCACTGAAGAGAGTGAAATCAAACCATAAATCGCGATTAAGTATTTTGTAAATTTGATTGGGTTTTGTGTTTGTATCCCTCAGGCGTAGAAGAGGCGCCTCTTGTGTTCACGAAGAGGTGAAATCAAACCATGCTCGTAGTTGAAAGGTTTTTGTTTTTTTTTGGTGCGAATGGATGTTTGCCTTTGACGGTCGAAGGGACATTGGGCAAGGTGCCGCCTTGGGCTCGATAAACATGCAATTTCAAATCGAGAACACGTTGAGAACTTGACTTGAAAAGGGTTGAGGTGGTTTGCGGTTGTGAGGCTGGCGGAGGTCGTTGGTTGCTTATGGTTGAGGGTAGTATTTCTTAGGTTGGTCTAGGTTGGTCGGGTTTGTAAAGTCCACTCCCCATTTAGGTCACTCGGTCTCACTGCGCCCCCAAAAGTATTTTCTTGACCAGGTGGCCCGGCCCCGATTGGGTTTGAATTTCCCCCTCGGATTGGCCCAGACGGTGCTCGAGCTGACTTGAGGACCAAATCGCCCTCTGGATGTTTGGTTTTTAACTTCTTGTTGAATGCCGTTGTATCACGTCGTTGGTATAGGCTGGGCGTTGTGCGAAAGCGTTAGTCGTCGTTCTTCAGAGAAGAGTGAGTTGCCGTACCTTTGGCAGGTCATTCGCGCAAAGGACTTGACTCTCGGTAGGATGTGAAGGGCCTCTAACTCTCTAGGTTGAACGCCCTCACGAGTATGCTGGGTAGAAGGTGTGGCGCTGTCGGTGTTCGAATGGAGGTTGTACCTCCCAGTCGGTGGGTTGTTCGTAATGTCAGCGGTGAGTGGTCTTACATTTTCTTGATAATGGTGACAAGATTTTTGTTATTGCCTTCACCCTCCGTTGGTTTTGGGCCGGTAGGGGATGATCCATGTGGTTTGATTTTGTATTTTGTCGACAAGGTGCAGTTTCAGAAAGTGAAGCCTTGATTGATGATTTCATAAATTTTATCTTAGGTAGATGATGTTGTTTTGGATGAACTTGCCCTTTTGTTTGGTCAAAGCTGCGTGGTAGCGTACTTCACCCGTTTGATGTAAGTGAGTGCGATGAGGCGGAAGAAATGCCCCTTAATTGCCTCCAGGTTGACTTTCGGATGATGGCAAGTGCCCCAGGGTTGAAAAGGCGAGTAGCGTCATTTGGTGTATAAAAGGGATGGTGGTATGTATTTGTATGTTGGCGAAGATTTGGCAATTGTGGCAATGTTTGACGTGAATTCTGACGTGAAACTTCCATGGTGGTCGATGTAGCCAACCCTAAGGCTGTGATTTTGAGGTAAGCATCATTGCGCTCATGTGAGGCCCACATTCCTGGTCGTGGACTTCTCCCATGACTTTTTGGCTTTGTGACGGTCAATACAGAGAGAATTCCTTGGGTGTTCTTTTGTATAGTTGATCTTGGTTTTATCGGTGTGATCACGAGTAAGCGAGGATGGCTCTTTGTCCTCTTTGATCAAGTTGGGAGAAATTCATTTTGGTTTTAGTTGAGGATGGCTTGGTACGAAAGGTTCATCGCCATTCTTTCTCATCTGCGATGATAGCACAAGCGTGGTGGATCGCTCATGTCTCGACACATAGGGGCATTGATGTCATGTCGCCAGAGTATGTTGATGAAGCGCGGCAGAGATTTCACCATGGGCATCCGCAAAATTGATTTTCCTCTGAAGTAAGTGGGATGGAAATGTCGACTTGGTCGAAGAACTCGAAGCCTCTTGATTGATATTTTGCCGGTAGGAGTTAAGTTGTCAGTGATTTTCCATGATCAGGACACCTGGTTGATGATGAAGCGAGGAATCGCGTGGACCTCGATCCCTGCCAGTGCCAGTGTGATGACTGGCTGCTTGTGGGCCGATGAGGCATGCTTCATATTAGCGACATTGTTGGTAGCGAGAAAAGTCTAGCTTGACCGAGATCGGAACATGTTCTCCTCGGTTATATTTGAAGGATTCCTACCAAGCCTCTTTCAGTTAGATGCAAGTCGAAACCTCATTGTTAATACGTACGTCGCGTACGTAAATAAAACTAACGGTCTCCAGCCAAAATGTAGTAGGCGTCAGTATAGAATCCTCGGGGAGGTAATGCAACCTACGACTATCTATTCTAGTCTACGGTAACAATGGGGTTGATTGAATTTTGGTTTCCTAAACTACGAGAGTTGAAAGGAAAGAGAAATAAGCAAGAGGCAATAAAGATAGGAAAACGATTTAAAACTATCAAGAGGAAGAGGACATGTCGGGAATTCGGTTCACTCATTAGTTCTCGGACAATTTGCGGAAATGACTCTCATTTAACTATTAGAGACGGATATTAGAAAAGTCCCTTCGGTCCACTTTCTATCCCTAAAAATACCACTAACTTAACTAGTCTCATTAGGGTGATCCCCTCTTTTTATTTATACTTAATTTATTTAGTCAATCTTTACGTCAGGATTAATTGCCCATGATTTAATGGGTGGCATGACGTGCTCAACTAGGTGGTATTACGATTATATTGCTATATTGTGAGTCTCTTAAATCAATTCGTCTAATTCATTCACCTAAATCGTCATTATTATAAGGTTGAGATCCACAATCCCCCAGCGTGAAGAGGTTTGGCTATCGTATTTAAGCAACTAATCTAACGGCACATAAGAATTCCAGCGGAAGACATACTTGAAATAATAATAAAATGCGATGGCGGAAATTAGGGCAGAAGAACGATAACATAAGCGAGAGATTAAGCGACAAGAAGGTTAATTGTGTGGAGAAGGAAGGGTGATCTAAGCAATCCGGCGTAAAGAACAAATGAAATCCAGTGAAATAATCCCAAGGTGAAAGCAACGTAAAATGTGATGGGTTTTCTAATGTGAATGATAGTAAGGGAACTCGTAAAGAAAATAGTAAAAAATGATTAAGTAAAAAAAAGTGTCTCCTAATAACCTAGTAAAACATAGGTTAAATAGCCAAAACCCCTAAGTGTTTATGCGGAAAATAAAACACGGACTAATTAAGCCCACGAGTCAAAAATCCTCTCGATCGAGCAGGCAAAACCACTCGACGACCAATCATCTCGAGGCCCTCGATCGACCAACGGACCTCGATCGAGCCGGATCATGTGCATCTTACTCGATCGAAAGGGAATAGCTCGATCGAGTCTTGGGAAGCTTAGGGCCATTCGATAGACCACAAAACAACTCGATAGACCACTTGTGGCTCGATAGACCCTGATGTGACTCGATAGACCACAGACAAAGCTCGATAGACCACGGGTCTTCAATTGACTCGCGTCTTCACCAAAATACCTCATGCGTGCACAACACTTCTAAGTGCAACATCTCACTAGGACAATCCGTCCTCCTCTAAATGCATGCAAAAGGGTGGAAAGAGATGGTTCCGCTGCTTTCGCGATCATTCCTACAAAAAGGACAAAATACACAAAGTAGCCGGTCGAGGCAAAATACTATAAAAAAGTATAGATAAGCATAGAAATACGTCTTTGAAATAGGCTAAAAAGACTATACATTAGGCACGTATCAAATCCCCAAACCAAACTTTACTCGCCCTCGAAGTAAATAAAAACTAAACTAATGAACGAAATGATAACTCGAGCTAGTTTAACTTGTCTACTTGAACCGATTAAATGCAACAAAATCAACGATTGAGCCAGCGAGTCAATACGTTAAACGCAATTATAAGTCGTTCATAAATAAAGTCACCTATCGACCTTACTGATCAACAAAATCGACTCTCACGTGGTCACTCCTCTCATGAAGCAAAGGGCAATGTAATATGTAAAAGAGAGAAGAAAAGACAAGTCACTCACCTAGCTGCGACCCTCACCCAGCATGCGTGACAAAAATGAAAGACGATTAGTACTAATGCACACTCCAACCAATAATGTCCGTCAAATTTAGGGTTTTACCAAAAATATAGAATAGTGGAGGTTCGAGTGAGAAAAGGCAAAACAAGTTATGGTAATGTGGAGGTAAGCGTCGACTGGTTCCTAACAGGACCAATGATAAACCATCCAGGATCTCAAACCATGAAGAGAAGCGCGGGTGCCCTTTCGGCATGCACAAAACTCGCTGAACTCAAACACAATCTCCTCCAAAAAATATCGAATAAGAAAGTGGAGGAGTCGACGGTCACAAGTTCCTTTTAAAGCATGCAAATATTAACTTCAACCAACCCTCTTGTGATTTATCATCTTCTAACATCTTCAACTACGGCGAAGAGGGCTTTCTTTGTACGCTCTTTTTACATTTTTTTTTTTCATTTTTCATTTTTTTCTTTTTCTTTTTCTTTCTTTCTTTCACGTTTCTTTTTTTTTTTTTTCTTTTGCAATACTTTTTTTCTTCCTTCCTCCTTCCTTATCAAGTCAAACTCAACAAGAAGAAAAGATGCCAAACCGCAATGGTGATTATACCACAAAGGACAAACTAACTAGCTTGACTAGAGGCTTAGTTTGGAATGTAGCTAATGGGTCAAAAAGGCAAGTTTTGGCTAAAGTGGAAACTAAATGGGCAGAATGAAGAAGGGGAATTTACGAGACCACCACTGCGTGTGACACTGACCGCGAGCAGAATATGTGCATTTGTGAGATTGAATGTCATAAATGTGCAAATGAGACAACATGCTATGCAAGGAGTACTACTCTCAAAATTCCCTAATGTTGGTCATGAATGCTCCACGATTATAAGCTCACAAACTAAATTTTTAAATGGTTTGCCGGTTTATTAGGTCGAAATCACAAGCGATTGACTATTATTTTGAAACGAAAATTGTGAGATTATCGTGGCCAGGCTAAAACTATCAATACGATCACGAGGGCTCAAGTAATGTGACAAGTTAAGTACGAATTTCATCACGGGAATCTACCGTTCGAAGCTCATCACAAATCACGAAAATAAACGTGAAATTTTTGAATTTTTTAACAATTAAATTTTTTGGATTTTTGGTTTTTGAAAATAAGCAGTAATCTATTTGAAAAATTAAAGCGTGAATCAAAACAAATCGAGATCTAGGGCTAAAAGGATGCAATACCCTCCGAAACCAAGCGGACAACGCCCCTCGTTGTCCTCCGATACCCAGAAATATGGGGATGGGGGTATCAGACCGATAAATAAAGATAAAGGAGGCGAAATAAAAAAAGAAAACATACGAAAACCGAAACTTACAAACGAGCCGATGACCGGGAAGTGAGTAGACCGATAATGCCCCGTCGTGGTCGACACCGTAAGTCGGTGCTCAGGCTGACAAAATAGTCTCCCAGACGTGACAAACAAGGGAGACTCGAGTCGTCATCTCGGCTGATCCTCGGGACCAGTGCTGACGGAGGGTCACTCTCCTCCTCTCAGGAAGCTGTTTGTGCTTTGCTCGGCCGTGCCGCCTCTCTCGTGCATTTGTCTCCTCCGGCTCCTCCTCCAGTCGGAAGAAAGTGGAGGTGCCGTCGTGGTATCGGTAGAAGGAAGGATCGACCACCCTTGGAATCGGTCGCCCAGGGCTCGGATATGGAACTCGTGGGCGGGAATACAGCTAAAGCCATATCCGTCTCATCTCGAATGTACTGCACATATCAGAAAGCACGGCATCACACGCCCTTGGTCCATGACCTCGGCGCCTCTAAGCAGGAGGGCGGACAAAAGTTGGCAGGAAAACCGAACGAGGAAGGAGGGTCAGTGGGGTAGAGTGAGTGAAGGTGTAGGCCGAGGCGTGGGGGTCGGTCCACTGGGCTGAGTCGGGGCACGAGAGCTAGAGGATGCTCGGCCTCCCTCTTCCTCTTCTGAAGAAGGAGGAGGGGTGAAGGTAAGGTGGTAGGTAGGTGGAGGTGGCCTCGCTCCCTCGGCGGCGATGAGAGCGGTAAAAGTGGCGGAAGGTAGAGGCACGGCAAGGTATGACGTGGAACCACGGATCTTCCACGTCCTCGCACTCCCCTTCGCCTTTGGGAACCACCAAGTCGGTCATGGCCCCCAAATCAAGGTAAGCCATCTCATCCCGGTGCGGTGAGCCTAGTGTCGATTGGGGTAAAGGTGGCGGGCAATCCTAGTCACTAGCGCCTTGCTTGAGACAATAGCGGTCTTGACGGTCAATCCCATTCAATGTGAGCTACGGATAAGCAATGTTGAAGCGACGGGGGAGAATACATGTAATCGATGTTGAGTACCATGAGAATGGCTGCTTCGGTGTTGGTCATGTTATTGGACTCGGGCGCCAAAATAGTCTCACCTATGAGGCGCAAGTAGTGGCAGCGCGGGTAAGTGAGCGTGAGCTCCCTTCAGTGAGTGGAAGGGGGTGTGTGAGGAAGCGACCCAGTGGTGAAGAAGGTCTCGAGGTGGGCGGTGGGGAGTCGCGACTAGGCCTAAAACACCCAAAAAGCGGCGAAAGTCGGTGATGTGACTCGTTGCGGGTCAGTAAATACAAAAGCTGGGTGGTCGGCGGTGCAAAAAGAGTCGGTGTCGAAAAGAGTAGGAGCTAAAAAACTCGTAGGTAAGTGCGAATAGTAGCCTCTGCATAGTAATCGGACAGAGCATGCAGTCTGGATTCGAGACTTCGGACCTCCTCATGAAATGCCTAAGGTCTCTAGGTCGAGTCCTTGTTGAAAGCGGGTGGGGTGAAAGAGCGTGATAAAAGCAACTAGTTTCGGTGAGCCCCTCAGTGAAAGCATCGTGGGCATCTTGATGCAGTGCGATAGCGCCCTCTCCCGTTCATGACCTCGGGCAAAAATTTGGAAGTGATGGCTAGTGGCTTCTTTCTTTGGTGTGGTCTCGGTGGCGCATATGCAGTTTCTTTGAAGCAGGCGTGCGTCCACGAGGCTGGCAAAAGAAGACAGGTAGGAGTAGTGGTAAGTGTGTAGCTGGGCCAGGAGCTCCGGCCCCGAGGCTAGCAGCGAGGTCGAATCCCCTGGTGAGAGCAGTAGGCAGTGCTGCGGTGGTAACTCAAAGCGAGCTGTATGAGAAGGAACCATGACTCGCTCATTTGCAGCGGTGGAGGGCGTACTAGTAGAGGACATAGAACTTCGCGTCCATCCGCATATTATCAAGGCATGAATAAGGTGAGGTAGTCGCTAACCGTGGTTAAAACAACCGCTAACCAACATGTATGATAAAAATGAGGCCCTATCGGTCGAAACAATCACGTCTGACATACTGAAAACCAAACAATTCCTCAAAAATTTTCGAAAAAAAGAGCATGTGGTGGTGATAATATGATAAAACATGGATGCGCAAAGGCTAAAACAGTCATGCAACTTGAAATGGGGGCATGTATGACTCTGGGCGATCGAGAATAACCACTCACAACGCGAGATTCCTAACAATTCACATCATATAAAGGCGATAGGGGACGGTAGCGGTTAACTGTGATGATAAGCAAACATGGGTAAGAAGTTAAGCAAGTAATGCAATAGAAAAACGTCGGGACGATCGATAAATTCGACTCACGGGAACCCTAATCGGAAATCGCATAAAAGTAATTTAACATGCAAAAGCAGTGAGGAATTGCGCAAATATCATCATCAAACTAATCAAGGGCAAATAAACACAAATTAATCGAATAAATTCGACTATACATGGAATTTTGAACCTAATGCAATCACCTCAAAGAAATTGAATTAAATCAAGAGAAATTGCAAAGAGTGTGATAGAAATACTACTGATGATGATTAACCTACAATGCACAATTAAACTTCAAATAGCAAGCAAGCGAAGGCGGATTTACGATCAAGAAAAACCGCGGAACCTAATCCCTTTTAAAAACCTTAAAAACGGCAAGGAGGAAATTAAGGGGTTGTGAAGATTAATTAGTTAACAATAGAATGTGGTGGGTGGATTTGAGTATTTTGGGCAACAGGTAGGATTTGGAGGAAAATCAATCGCAATTAGGGAGGTTTGGGAGAATTAGGGTTAAATACAATTAGAAATGAAAATTGAAATAATGAGAGTTAAGTATAGCAGAGAAAAACTCTTGTCCGGTATTCATTTCACTGCGTCGAGGTAATTTAAGTCACTCGATGAGTCTTTGGATATCCTTTACTTTCGTCCAGTGGCGATCCTCATTCGATCAATTCCTCGTGGCCTTCCTCGATCGATGTTTTGACAAGCTCGATCAGACCATTTTACTCGATCCAGTACAAAAGTACTGATGAGGACTCGTGAATTTTGAAATCTTTCTTCCTTGGAATTACATGCATCTTACAAACTGTAAGCATATCCAAACACATCCCAAAAATGCAAATATGCGGCAACAGTCTATAGTCTTATTACATGCTAAAAAAGAATATCTAACTAATTGTCTAATAAAAGCGTAATAAGTCGATTGAAAATTGAACAAATATCAATGCGGCTTTGTTACGGGCATTTCCCGTTTAATTCAGTAACCATGATGGCCAGCCTTGGTGAACCACGGTGGAGGGCGATCACTTGGTACGATCTTGTGATCCTCTTTGACTTCCATGAGCTTTTGAATTGCTGTTTGTGTGGAGGAGGAACATAGTTGAATCTATGTGAGTTGAAGCTGTCTTGTTCTCGTGTCTATCGACTTCCTTAGCCTTCTTGGCTCCCGGTTGATTAATGATAGTTCCCTGTCTTGGCTATTTGCTCCTTTCTTGCCTTCATACGTTACTGCGATGGGGCAATGACAATTTTTTCTCCTTTTTCTCTCCCCGGTGGGGCGGAGGGTTAAGCGATATGCAACAATATTCTCCAAACTTTCATGCGGAGTGTCGATAATAGGGTCCCGAAGAAGGGGGCGTGCAGTGAGCTTGCGCTGGGGGCCCTCGGAATTTGGGTGATGAAAAATCGGCTCTAAATCCCACTTTGAAATGTCAGAAGTCTTCCCCCAGCATATCATCCTTTACTTGCAGGCGGGTGGATAAAATAGTCTCCCTAAATGATAAAAGTGTGCACATCTTGGGGATGTCTAAGGCAACCAAAATCGGCGGGAATAAAGAACTTCCGTCCCGAGCGAAGTCGTCTTCCGCTACTCCTAGTGGTAGTGATAAGCTACGGTCGGTATACGAGACGGTCATGTTGGTGTGACTCGGTTTGTCACTTTGCAAGTCTCTTAAGCCCAAGACAAATGGTAAAACACTTACACTAGCGCCTAAATCGCATAGTGCATTATCAATCAATTGCATTCCTATGTGAATGAGGATGCAGCTTCACGGTCGGATTCTTGTGGTAACTTATTTTGAGATAGGGTTGACCCCCATCTCAATTGAGTGACGGTCATTGCTCATTTATGGTCCTCTTCGTTTTAAAAATCTCTTTCATAAATTTCAAGTAAGAAGGTACCTTGAGTCGACAATTCGGTGAGCTGACACGGAAACCTCCAGGAGCTCTTGGCTTCTCGAAACCACCAAATTTGTTTGGTATTTAGTTAATCTTGATATGGTAGCCTTGGAAGGCTTAGTAATTGGAATTCCAGTCCCTTGTTTCTACGCTTCCAAAAGTGTCTTAGAACGAAAGTTGGTGTCCTTCAGGACGACTTCTTTTTGCCATGTTGACATTAGGCCTAGACAACAATTCGCCGAACATGCTCTCCATCATTCATGGCACTATCTTTGAGTACTCTCGATTAAAATGGGCGAGAAGTCATTGCACAAGGCTACGTTCACTACGCGATGGGTATATTGTTACACGGTCATGCCCTTCGGTCTCATCATTCGAGGGGCAACCTATCAAAGAACTCGCTACCACTCTCCTACACGATATGATTCAAAGGGAGGTAGAGGTATATTCTTCGACATGATCGTCAAATCAAAGATCGGGACGGCCATTCAATGCCCTCGGGGAAATTCTTCGGCTACTTCTTCTTGAGACTAAATCCTCATCAGTGTACATTAGGGAGTCTTCCTCAGGAAAATTCGATTTAGGATGGGTCCTCATAAAAGAGGCATTGAGATTGATCTAACCAAATCAAAGCCCTTCAACAAATTCCTCATTTGAGTAGGTAAATGAGAGGAGATTGAGGATTGATTCTCGAGTTGGGTCAATCATCTCAAGGTTCATTTGGAAGCCCGTCTGCGATTTGTGAACCAATATTGTGCTTCTTTGTTGATCACTCGAGTGGGACGACGACTGTCGTAATAGCTTGACGGGGGATAAAGGAGACTTTAACCTCTGTCCTCGTTACCACCTCAACCGGAAGATTCCTCTATCCCTTGAGGAGGGTTACCAACACGATAGCCTTGGGAGCAATGTGGAGCACAAACGGTTAGCGTGTTTGGAACGAGCCATCTGGGTACATCGGCAAAAAGTTCATTGAGTACGAGTTGAGGTGGATATTCGACTGGAAAAGACATGCCTTGCCCTAGTATGGTCAACAAAGAAGGCGGCGGCATTACATGCTCGGCTACTCGGTCCAATCTTCTCCCAAGATGGACCGGTTAAATACATCCGAAAAACCCGTACTAAACGGAAGGGCATCTAGAGTGGACACTCATGTTGTCATTGATCTCTAGTTCGTACCCCTTAAGGTTATCAAGGAAGCTCCAGCGGTTGCCGATTTCTGCGGAAAATCCTCAACGAGGATCCAACGACCGACACATGGTCACTTCCTAACGAAGACATCCTTTGTGCCCCTCGAGCGCATGGGACCTATATTTCGATGGTGCATCTAATCGAGAGGCTTGATTTTCCATCCTTCTAATATCACCAGAGGGAGAACATGTTCCGATCTCTCGGTCTAAGCTAGGCCCGTCATCATATAAACCATTGTAAATATGGAAGCATGCCTCATCGGCCCAAACCGGCCATCACACTAGTTTCTTAAAGGCGAGGTCCCTAATTCCTGCTCAGGTTCGTCGATCGGGTTTTCGGATCATGGAAAATCCGATGCGATGGTTCTGCGAGCAAAGATCGATCAAGTAGAGTTCTTTGACCAAGTCGACTACTTCCACTTGCGCGACGAGGGAAAATCAATTTGCTCTATGCCCTGGAAAAACTTGCCGCGCTGTCCACTCCCTCATGACATCAATGCCCATATGTGGCGAAAGAGCGAAACGGCTCAGTTTCATTTGTGCCCATTATCGACGACGAGGAAAGGCATGATGAACCTTGGTACCAAGCCATCCTCAATTACGGCTCCAAAAAACGAATTCCTCGCTACGATCAAAGAGGACAAAAAAGCCATCCGTTTACTTGCATCACGATTAGGTGATAAACCAAATCAACTCTCTGGCTGAGAATTCTCCTCCTTTGCATTGACCATCCAAATCGAAAAGGTCATGGGAGAGGTCCACGACGGAGAATGTGGCCCTCACATGAGTGCAATGATGCTTACACGGATGGCTCTTTGTCACTGGATCCATGGAAGCGTTTAACTACGTCAACATTGCCATAATTGCGAATCTTCGCCTCAGTTCCGTTCAACTCTCAGGTTCATCGTGAGAGATGAGGCAGCGAAGCTGAACGTGCGTGGTTCGCGTGAAGCGACGATTTGAGATCGAACTCGGATAGCATGAGCGTCCACTAGACGACCTTAGTTTAGTACGGGTTTTTCGAAGATGTATTTGACCAGGGTCCATCTTGGAGTAGATGTGGACCGTGTAGCTGAGCATGTAATGCCGCAACTTCTTTGTTGACCATACTAGGGCAAGGCATGTCTTCTCCAGTTGGGTATACCTCGTCTCGTACTCAATGAACTTTTTCTGATGTAGTAGATGGCTCGTTCTTCGTCGACATTGTTTTGTGCTAACATTGCTCCCATGGGTGTGTTGGTAACGATCGAGGTATAGGGATAGACGAATCCCGGTTGAGGTGGCATGAGGACATGAGGCTTGGATAGGATCTCCTTTATCTTATTGAAGGCCTTTTTGAGTCGTCGTCCCAATCGGTGTGATCGGAGGCGCGAAGCTTCTTGAATATCGGTTCACAAATCATGGTGAGCTTGGCAATGAAGCGGGCGATGTATTGGACTGACCGGGAAATCCACGAATCTCCTTCTCATTCTAGGCCGAGTCATTTCTTTGAAGGGCTTTGATTTTGGTTGGATCAATCTCAATGCCTCATTTGCTAACGACATGTCCCAAGAGTTTTCCGGAGGTGACCCGAATGCACACTTCTGAGGATTTAGTCTCATGTTATATTTCATGACGAGCGAAGAATTTTCGAAGGGCGTTGATGTGGTCGTCCCGTTCCTTTGATTTGACAATCATGTCATCGACATACACCTCTACCTCCTTGTGCATCATATCATGTAGGAGAGTGGTAGCGGTTCTTTGATAGGTAGCCCCGACGTTGATGAGACCGAAGGGCATGACTGTGTAGCAATATGTACCCCCTTTGTGTAGTGAATCTTTGTCTTGTGCATGTCTTCCTCAGCCATTTTAATCTGGTTGTACCCAGCGTACCCGTCCAAGAATGATAGGAGAGCATTCTCGGCAGTATTGTCCACCAGGATGTCAACATGTGGCAAAGGGAAGTCGTCCTTTGGACTCGCCTTGTTCAGATCCCTGAAGTTGACGCAAACCCGAATTCTTCCGTCTTTCTTTGGTACGGGCACAATGTTGGCCACCCAATCGAGTATTGAGACACTTTGATGAAACCAGCCTTGAACTGTTTATCCACTTCTTCCTTGATTTTCAAGGCTCATTCAGGACGCATCCGGCGTAGCTTCTGCTTCACAGGTTTAGCTCCGGGTTTAATGGGTATTCGGTGCTCTGCAATTTCCCTGTCCATCCCGGGCATATCTCTGTAGGACCAGGCGAACACGTCCTTGTATTCGTGTAGGAGGTCAATAAACTGTTGTCTTTCCGAGGGGTACAGGGTTGTCCCTATCCTAAGTTCTTGAGGTTTATTGTCGATCCCTACGTTAATAGGTTCGGTCTCCTCAATGATGGGGGTTCTGGTTTCCCGTTTGACAAGTTATTTGGCTAGGTGAGGTGGGTAGTCACTCAAGTCAAATTCCTCATAGTCATTCAGAATTGCATTGCAGTTAAATTGAGACGAGTCATAAGCAAACTTAGCGTTCATTAAGTTGACACGAGCGAAAAGCTCGGAAAGGACAGACATCTCGTGGTCGGTCGGAGGCGACGCTTGCGAGAGGAGGTGGCCCCTGGAACAGGCTCCAGGTTGTCACCTTTCATGGGAGTGGGGGTGACCCTAGTAGACTCAGCCTCTGAATCAGCCACGACTTTGTGATAGAACAGCGCGAAGGGGACCTTGACTGGGACATCAGGAGTGTTCGGAGCTACGACCGACTCTGACTCCGACTCAGATTCAGGTTCTTCTTCGCTTCCTTCCTTGAACATAGGGTCTTCTCCAGTTGTGATCTTGAGAATCCGGCCTTGGCGATCGGTCCACTTGATGGTCTTCCTCCAGCCATGTGTAGCTTTCTCCGGGTCAGTGTCGGAGATCAAGGCGGTTGGGTCAAATTGATTGTCCTTTAGGGCGATGTTGATAATGTTCTCATAGTCGAGGTGCTTGATGTTATCTTCCCCAAAGAGGAGAGTGACAGCTTGTCCATCGAGGCATCACGACGGCTTAGACTCGGTTGAAGCAGCTTCGGTGTTGTCAGGGATGAAGTGTAACACCCCGATTTATAAAGGAGCCTCTAGCAAGACATTCCCTAATAAACCGGACTGTTACCATCTCGGTTTCCCGAGGTAGTGAATAACAAATTAAACTCCAAGGCAAATTACATAATTTCTTTAACTTAACTTTTTAACAAAACCTCATTTACATCAAATTACAAAGAACTAACATAAATAAAAGTGAGAGTCTTCTAAATGATGATCTAGCTACTAAGTCTTCGATCCAAAGTGTCTCACGCCCATCAAGCTCCCATCTTATCTCATAAACCTGTCAAGTCTTGCCGCCAATATTTGGGTCATCACGGTGTTCACGAATACAGGGGTCAACCACGAGGTTGAGTAGGGAATACAATGAAACAACAAAATATGATATGCATGCTCCTCCGTCACCTCCACCTCCATCTCAACTCATATCTCATAACCCGTACAACCGAGCCATACCGATCCCCGGTAGACTATATATCGACCATGCCGAGCGATCATCCCAGTCCTTGGTTGAGGACACCAGGGCAAGTCTGCGAGAACCGCCTGGGCCTTATCATAACATCATCATCACCACACCACGTCACCACAACATCCTCCATCTCCAATGCGTATAAATGCTCAAGAAATTAATGCAACACAATATGTATATAATTGAACTGGTAAATCATAGAATCATGCGATTTCAGAATGTTGTGATAATATACTCAATACGATCAATTCAGTCAAGCACATTCCAGGATATGAATCATAACATGAATCAACAACCACGAATCACGTCAACGTTCACAGTTTGGTCATATGAAACACAAACAAGTCAACACAATTCAACAACAACGATAATAAGTCAAGTGTATTTCCCTACCTTTTCACAATCCAAGCATACAACCAATCAATTATGATCCTTCACATATCCATCACCTACATAACATAATTATGTATAATTACCACCTACTCAATCAAATAATCATGCACATAACCTAGACTCATCATAACTTAATAGGAATATCAACTTAAAGAACAAACACGATTTTTCCTGATTTTCCAGCACATGACAGACTCGGAATAAAATACATAACTAATTCCAGAAAAATCAAATTGATACAAGGGCAATTGGATTGGAACCCCATGAGTCTTAGCTACAAATTATATCTAACGTGTTTTTCTCAAATTCCAAACTTATCAAGAGTTTTCAGACTGATTTCAAAAAACTGACAGAAACCGTCGCATAAAAAGTATTGATTCATAAAACGAGTTTAAAACATTATTTTGCAGTAATTACAAATCCTATTATCATCTAGACTATACAAAGATGATGTATGAAGAAGCCTCATAACTGAATCGACATAAAAATTAGGGTTTCAAATCATTTTCCACAACCAAATCAGATTCGCGGACTTTTCAGCGACATGTTCATAAATAAATCACCTAGGACAAACCATAAAGAATTTGACTATGAGATTTTATATGCATAAACTAGACATCAAATAAACAGGACTCTCTTTTCAAACCTTTTGAGACGAACACTTTAAAACAGTATAAACAATGGAATGAAATCAACTTACAAACAGGGAAATCGAATTAGGTTGGAATCGATGAGAAATCTTCAATCAAATGAAAGGCTCGACAATTCTTCTTCCTCTCCCTTTCTCTAGGTTTAGAAATGGTTTTATGAATGATAAAATGAAAAGAGGGGAGAGGGAGAGCGACTCTTAGATTAGGTTTAGGGTAAATGGTGGTTACATGTTCCGGGTAGGGCAAATAGGTTAAACGGGTATGGTCGTTGGGTAAATGTAGATGGGTAATTCTTGACCCAAAAGACAAAATGTGATGTAGCCCGACTCAACATATACGATATAAACCCGACTTAATAACATTCACGATATTACGATGCAACCAATATAAAATGTATAATACTAATATATAATAATATCCGTTTAATCGATTATATAAAATACGGGGTATTACAGTCTACCCTCCTTAAAAGAAACTTCGTCCCGAAGTTTACCCTCTCTACCAACCAACGCAAACGAATTATGAAACGCATATATAAAAGTATGTAAGGCACCCACCAAATTGAATATTAAACGCAGTATTACATTCCACCCTCCTTAAAATAAACTTCGTCCCCAAGTTTAACCATAAAGAAACACATCATGTAACACTCCAACATAACCCACACAACGCATAACCAATATAGCCAAACCGAGAAATCACACATGAAAGTATAAAGATTTTACAATCCTACCCTCCTTAAACATGGTTACGTACCCGTAACCTTCATTATTATAACAAAAGTTCTCAAACTATCGCTAACAGCGAAAGAGGATAAAAGATTCACAACTCACGCTCAAGTTACTAATCCCTACTAAAGACAATCAATATACAAGCTCTCTCAAGATGCCTAGGTGCTCACATATGGTTCATGTCAAATAACATCGTTTCATCAAGGTTACTAAGCAAGATCACTAACGTAACATACCACGATAACCTATCCGGCGTATTCTCGTGGCAGCATATTTTCCAAAAAATATTGGTAACATTTATTCATGTGAATAATCAAATTATGAATGGAACAATGTTTTACAAGGTTACCAGTAAAAATCATTAGTAATTATTCATTTCACTAATCATTGTAATCTCATACCTTAGGAACATAGGGATGGAATCAATCAACATAAGAAAAGAATTAGGGTCAAAACTTAATAAATCGATTTATGAAAATTTGTAACCTAATAGGTCCGACGACTTTCCTTTACATAACTGCATGATTTAGGTCAAGACACGAGAATCACCAATAAAATGAAGACGACCGAGTTTTAGATACTTATCATCCTAGAAATATTTTTAATCCTCATAACAAAGGGTTTGGGATTTATTCACGAATAATGATTTAACACATTGATTGGCAAATTTTACAAACTTATTGGTCGAGTCAATCAAGCGAGTAAACAGCGATATTAGAAAGTTAACATACAAGACTATCATACATAAAATTTCGTTCTTGGTGTTAAATATATTTAAACTGCACCCAACACAATGACATAAAAGATTAAATGTATTTAACTACACCAATTTTACAAATATTCATTACATATTATGCTAATATCAACATACCATGTTAACATATAACTCACTTAAATCACCACATTACATTTCCCGTTTTGACATTCGTAACTAACCACAACCCACCAATTCACTACATGAACGAACAACATGACCAAATTAACCCATTAATTTGTGACTCCGTTCTAGCTTCATTCCTCCAGACTAGCAAATATCATGAAACCATACAACCGGACACTATTTGAAATCTCATTCAATTTATACTCACACGACAAAATTTAACTTCATTTTCAAAACTTTTACTTTCATCTTGGATGGTGAATAACTTTATTAACATAAATCTTATAACCGAGCCGTCCATAGAATCCATTTGACTTACTACGAAACTTAAAATCGATAAACTTAATTCAATTCCTTCAAACAATACAAGCTTAGGTGTCGACTCATATTTCATAATTTTGAGGTTCATCTTATTCATTTCAGTCCTATCTTTACTAATGAACGACTATTACCTCAACATCAGGGTTTTAGTCACACTTCTTTACTCAGTTATATACACGGCTAACACGACTACAGCATTTAATCGGAGACCTTTTAGATAGTACACATTCCCTGGTGACGTCTCATCAAAGCATACGATTCGTACCATAAAGTAAAGCAAGTAACTACAATTTAAGCGTGTTCAATCAAATTTTACCTCTTTATTATAGATCTATTTATCACAGGTTGCATGGTCACACAAAGTATAAGTACCAACTCAATTACATGTTAAATTTTAAAACGATTTATCCCGTCATAAGAACTAGACAAGAGTCTAACCATATAGTCAATATAAGAAGATTATTAGTTTAGATCGGAGGCACACTATAAAAATTCAGTTAAACTCCTTACGGAACCATCGATTTGCGTCATGAGTAATTAACTTAATAATGTAGAAGTCAAACAACCGAAATTACAATTGAGTATTAATAGTTATATGATTCACAATAACAACAAAATTACTTCCATATCACACATATGTTTAACATTTTAGCAACCATACCATTCAATTATATCCATCAACTCAGTATAATTCATTTTCAGCAAAATAAAAGATATCGCATAAACAACTTAAACATGTACATATACCATCATATAACTTGTAAAACATTATCTATGACAAAAGATTAGTAAGGTGAACAAGTTCTCTGGTTTGCACGGTTTGAACAAATAGGCAACTCGCGGCTCAATTAAACGAATCAAAGCGACTATCATTTAAACATACGCATGACATGTGAATCATCAAAGGGTTATCTCATTATAATTCGACGGTTCGAGAATATATTTCAAGTATCGTAACTATATCGTAACTATATCAACTATATTTCAAATATCGTGACAATTGCAACAATCACCTTAGCATTTCATGACAATACAACTATGAACATATCCAATAAGGAATAACAACACTATTTTATTATCGTATCATAAGTTTAGGTTCAACTGAAATAAATTAATGCAATGAAAGTAATAAGTATAACTATAGGCACACAGACTCACATAAAAGACATGAGAACTCAGATGACATCCTACATGTGTGAACATTTAGACATACTCATTACTACCATCCATGTGTAAACATTTAAACATAATTATTATAAATATTCACGCGAGTATATTAGAACAATCAAGTTAACATTTAACGCCACCAACTTTACCAAGATATGACAATATAGTTTTATATTTATATATATCCGACCATTATACAAATATGATGAACACACCAGAGATATTATAACATGCCAAACATATATAAAATATGCAACAACTGGACTCGTATAAAATATTTCACCCTCGATTAAGGATCAGATTAAGCTATTCAATTTCACACATACTATCATGCCAACAATGTTATAAACTAAACTTTAATTTTTTTATCACTTGTTAAGATACATAACCAATGAATATGTGTGCTACTATCATCATATAAGGACACTATAATTTCACATTAATAAGGCTCATGAAATAATCGAACAACTGTATGAAAACTCAACATAGAATTCACATTTTAAAAGTTATGACTCACGTTGTAACTTCCAAAAATCACGAATAAAGAACCGTTCAACGAAAACTTGAGTTATATTACTTTTTATAACATACAGAGAGTTAATAATTCGTGAGAAAAAGAATGAGGTCCAAAGTTCAAGAATTCAATTTTTAAAGGATTTTACAACTCAGTTGGTCCAAACAAGTATGTGACAGCAATTGGTCCGAAACTTGGGTCAGTTTGCAAAACTTACCATTTAATATAGAGACATCAAGAATTTTCGTGGCTTATCAATTTGAAAACATATGTGAATCTTCTGATCGATGGAGTTGGAATTATGCAAAAATTATTAATACAATTTAAATGAGGATTTTTACAAAATCGTTGGTCAAAACATCACTGCACAGGAACTTCCTGACCACAGCCCACTAAAATATTTATTACTCCTAATCTGTATATCCTATAAGCATGAAACCAACGCCAAATGAACATAACTCCCGAGGCTATCTCCCATAAAATTTTCATCCATAGGCAATAAACAGAAAAGAAATGGCAGTAAGGTCAATTAAAGAGTAAAATCAAACAAAACGAGTTTCAGCACTAGGTCATTCTTTACTATGTTACAAGCTCTTATGAACATACTATGTATACTAACCCATCCCAACTTAAATCTCACACTTTGTACTTACGTAAACATCTATCCCATAGAATCCCTTCGCATCTCGATCTACTCCTTACATCTAAATCACGATTGCTATGACTAGAAACATGCAATTCAATAGTGTTTCTAATTACTATCACAATACTATACTAGCATGGCTTCGGGATCACATAACCGCATATCATTAGATATAATAGCACTATCAACACGTCATTCAACATCCATCCAGATAAATATCATCAATTCGCAATTATTTCTACGCTCACGATTACCACAATCCAACACTTCATTGATTATCAACCTGAACACGAAAATTTATTTCTCATCTCCACAACATCATATGATCACGTCATCATTCATACAAAATACTTACCGTAACGTTGTCCTGCAGAGTGGTTAGAATATATAGGTCTTAAGGTGTACACCCACTCGATTATATCCAAGGTTTTCCATCTAACTACCCCATTCACTCGATTTCTCTCGGTTACCTGGTTCAAAACTGAGAGGGCAAAAGAGCACGCATTAAGGGCGCCTTCTTAACCGCCTTTGTGAGCTCCTAACGAGTTTATTCCTGGGGTTCATTTTATTTAGACACATCCTACGTTCATTGGGTTCATTGGTTTAGGCCCGAGGATCGTTCTCTCTGATACCACTTTGTAACACCCCGATTTATAAAGGAGCCTCTAGCAAGACATTCCCTAATAAACCGGACTGTTACCATCTCGGTTTCCCGAGGTAGTGAATAACAAATTAAACTCCAAGGCAAATTACATAATTTCTTTAACTTAACTTTTTTACAAAACCTCATTTACATCAAATTACAAAGAACTAACATAAATAAAAGTGAGAGTCTTCTAAATGATGATCTAGCTACTAAGTCTTACGATCCGGTGTCTCACGCCCATCAAGCTCCCATCCTATCTCATAAAACTGTCAAGTCGCTCGCCAATATTTGGGTCATCACGGTGTTCACGAATACACAGGGTCAACCACGAGGTTGAGTAGGGAATACAATGAAACAACAAAATATGATATGCATGCTCCTCCGTCACCTCCACCTCCATCTCAACTCATATCTCATATCCCGTACAACCCAGCCATACCGATCCCATTAGACTATATATCGACCGTAGCCGATCTGCACCATTTTCCTTGTTGAGGACACCGGGGCAAGTCTGTGAGAACCCACTTTGGGCCTTATCATAACATCATCATCACCACACCACGTCACCACAACATCCTCCATCTCCAATGCGTATGAATGCTCAAGAAATTAATGCAACACAATATGTATATCATTGAACTAGTAAATCATAGAATCATGCCTAGGTTCCAAGAATGTTGTGATAATATACTCAATACGATCAATTGATCAAGCACATTCCAGGATATGAATCATAACATGAATCAACAACCACGAATCACGTCAACGTTCACGGTTTGGTCATATGAAACACAAACAAGTCAACACAATTCAACAACAACGATAATAAGTCAAGTGTATTTCCCTACCTTTTCGCAATCCAAGCACACAAGCAATCAATTATGATCCTTCACATATCCATCACCTACATAACATAATTATGTATAATTACCACCTACTCAATCAAATAATCATGCACATAACCTAGACTCATCATAACTTAATAGGAATATCAACTTAAAGAACAAACACGATTTTTCCGATTTTCCAAAGACATGACAGACTCGGAATAAAATACATAACTAATTCCAGAAAAATCAAATTGATACAAGGCCAATTGGATTGGAACCCCATGAGTCTTAGCTACAAATTATATCTAACGTGTTTTTCTCAAATCAAACTCTAGGTCATGCACATAACCTAGAGTTTTGACGATTTCAAAAGCGGTGAAACCGTCGCATAAAAAGTATTGATTCATAAAACGAGTTTAAAACATTATTTTGCAGTAATTCCAAATCCTATTATCATCTAGACTATACAAAGATGATGTATGAATAAGCCTCATAACTGAATCGACATAAAAATTAGGGTTTCAAATCATTTTCCACAACCAAATCAGATTCGCGGACTTTTCAAATGACATGTTCATAAATAAATCACCTAGGACAAACCATAAAGAATTTGACTACGAGATTTTATATGCATAAACTAGACATCAAATAAACAGCACTCTCTTTTCAAACTTTTTGAAGACGAACAATTTAAAACAGTATTAACAATGGAATGAAATCGACTTACAAACAGGGAAATCGAATTAGGTTGGAATCGATGAGAAATTTTCAATCAAATGAAAGGCTCGACAATTCTTCTTCCTCTCCCTTTCTCTAGGTTTAGAAATGGTTTTATGAATGATAAAATGAAAAGAGGGGAGAGGGAGAGCGGCTCTTAGATTAGGTTTAGGGTAAATGGTGGTTACATGTTCCGGGTAGGGCAAATGGGTTAAACGGGTATGGTCGTTGGGTAAATGTAGATGGGTAATTCTTGACCCAAAAGACAAAATGTGATGTAGCCCGACTCAACATATACGATATAAACCCGACTTAATAACATTCACGATATTACGATGCAACCAATATAAAATGTATAATACTAATATATAATAATATCCGTTTAATCGATTATATAAAATACGGGGTATTACAGTCTACCCTCCTTAAAAGAAACTTCGTCCCGAAGTTTAACCTCTCTACCAACCAACGCAAACGAATTATGAAACGCATATACAAAAGTATGTAAGGCACCCACCAAATTGAATATTAAACGCAGTATTACATTTGTAACACCCCGATTTATAAAGGAGCCTCTAGCAAGACATTCCCTAATAAACCGGACTGTTACCATCTCGGTTTCCCGAGGTAGTGAATAACAAATTAAACTCCAAGGCAAATTACATAATTTCTTTAACTTAACTTTTTTACAAAACCTCATTTACATCAAATTACAAAGAACTAACATAAATAAAAGTGAGAGTCTTCTAAATGATGATCTAGCTACTAAGTCTTCTGATCCAGTTTCTTACGCCCATCAAGCTCCCATCCTATCTGATAAACCTGTCAAGTCTGCTCGCCAATATTTGGGTCATCATAGGTGTTCACGAATACACAGGGTCAACCACGAGGTTGAGTAGGGAATACAATGAAACAACAAAATATGATATGCATGCTCCTCCGTCACCTCCACCTCCATCTCAACTCATATCTCATAACCCGTACAACCCATCCATACCGATCCCCGGTAGACTATATATCGACCAGAGCCCGATCCGCCACTCGCGGTGAGGACACCAGGCAAGTCTGCAGAACCCGCACTTGGGCCTTATCATAACATCATCATCACCACACCACGTCACCACAACATCCTCCATCTCCAATGCGTATGAATGCTCAAGAAATTAATGCAACACAATATGTATATCATTGAACTGGTAAATCATAGAATCATGCCGGTTACCGAATGTTGTGATAATATACGCAATACGATCAATTCAGTCAAGCACATTCCAGGATATGAATCATAACATGAATCAACAACCACGAATCACGTCAACGTTTATATTTTGGTCATATGAAACACAAACAAGTCAAAACAATTCAACAACAACGATAATAAGTCAAGTGTATTTCCCGACCTTTTCGCAATCCAAGCACACAAGCAATCAATTATGATCCTTCACATATCCATCACCTACATAACATAATTATGTATAATTACCACCTACTCAATCAAATAATCATGCACATAACCTAGACTCATCATAACTTAATAGGAATATCAACTTAAAGAACAAACACGATTTTTCCGATTTTCCAAAGACACATGACAGACTCGGAATAAAATACATAACTAATTCCAGAAAAATCAAATTGATACAAGGCCAATTGGATTGGAACCCCATGAGTCTTAGCTACAAATTATATCTAACGTGTTTTTCTCAAATCAAACTCTAGGTCATGCACATAACCTAGAGTTTTGATCGATTTCCAAAAGCGCGTAAAAACCGTCGCATAAAAAGTATTGATTCATAAAACGAGTTTAAAACATTATTTTGCAGTAATTCCAAATCCTATTATCATCTAGACTATACAAAGATGATGTATGAAGAAGCCTCATAACTGAATCGACATAAAAATTAGGGTTTCAAATCATTTTCCACAACCAAATCAGATTCGCGGACTTTTCAGCGACATGTTCATAAATAAATCACCTAGGACAAACCATAAAGAATTTGACTACGAGATTTTATATGCATAAACTAGACATCAAATAAATAGGGCTCTCTTTTCAAACTTTTTGAAGACGAACAATTTAAAACAGTATAAACAATGGAATGAAATCGACTTACAAACAGGAAAATCGAATTAGGTTGGAATCGATGAGAAATTTTCAATCAAATGAAAGGCTCGACAATTCTTCTTCCTCTCCCTTTCTCTAGGTTTAGAAATGGTTTTATGAATGATAAAATGAAAAGAGGGGAGAGGGAGAGCGGCTCTTAGATTAGGTTTAGGGTAAATGGTGGTTACATGTTCCGGGTAAGGCAAATGGGTTAAACGGGTATGGTCGTTGGGTAAATGTAGATGGGTGATCGGAGCCATTTGGTGTTCACAATTAAGCATATGTGGTCGTTGGTCAATGGTCGATACAAAACACAATTTATACTTCACAAACAACTCTACAATTAGTAAAGAGGCAAGTAAAGGTCGGATCCCAAGGGACGGGTATTGAAATGAAGATTCTATTGTAACTAGCGGTGTCTAGGGGTGTCACAAATTGGGTTGATGTAGAAGGTTACTAAACTAAAATAGCAATGAAAATAAACTATCAAGGTAAATGAAATAAGGGTGTAAACAATTGATTAAAAGCACTAGGGTGTCATGGGTTCATAGGGGAATCATGGGATATGATCATACAAACATGTTCTCAAATTATAAGCAAGCAATTATTGTTGTGATGGATTGAGTTGGGTTATATCTTACAATCCTAGGAAAGTTTGGGTCCCGGAGCCGAATCTCTTGGATTGTACAACACCTACAAGTCGACTTAATCTTCCCTACTTAACACATGCATGGTCTAACAAGACTCGAGTTGGGTTATGTCTTACAAGTCAAGTTGAAAGGATAGAAGATGATAGTAAATGCAAGGATTCATAGGCTTAGCATTTCATCAAATATAACATGTGCATGCATTAAGATCAAAACAAGCAAGCAAATAAGATATGAAAGCATATTGATTTAAGCATGAATCATTCCCCATGTTGGTTTCCCCTAATCACCCATTAAACCCTAGCTAAGAGACTACTCACTCATTATCATATTGATCATGCTAGAAAGGTTGTCAATCATACTAACATAATGAAACATGATGAATAAATGAAAGTAATTAGCAATAATTAAAAGGGGATTAAGAGATTATACCTACTAATGATTCCAATAATAAAGCAAGAATAATAGAAGTACTTGAATCCTAGATTGAGAGGTTGTCAATCTCCCAATAATAACCCAAATAATCTTCAATTACCCAAAATAAAGTAAGAACAAGAGAGAGATTAAGGAACTAAAACTTGGATTAAAACTTGATTAATATTTGATTACAATATTGAAGAGAGATTTGATTGATATTAACTACACTAATTATTGATAAGAAGAACATGCTCCTCTAATTAGACTAATGGGGTATTTATAGTGAGAATTAGGGAGGATGCATTAGGGTTAACTAAGGGCTAAACTAGTAATTACACTTTTAAGTTGAGCAAGGAGCCTCCGGGATTGTCCGAGAGAAGGGCTTCTCCATTTCGTAGCTTGAAGAACGAAAGCTGCTGTTGTCTTTGTGATCCGTGCGGCCGGGAGTCGGGACGGCCGGATCTGGGATGGACAATCCGAGCGGATCAAGGAACAAGACGCACGGACTGGGCATGGGCAATCCGAGCGGATTCCTGGTGAGGACGCTCGGGACCGGGCGAGGACGGACGGATTCTCTACAATCCGTTCGGATTGTAGCTCAGCAGCTTTCCTTCTTCTTTTTCTTCCCTTTTCTTCATGAATTCCTTGGGGATTTCCTTGGGGACTCAAGGATCCTTTTCTCAACAATGCTCTTCTACTATGCTATGTACAAAGGCCTTCTAGTCTTGTCTCTCCTTGATGCTTGGTCATTGAATATGATCAATTTAGTCTTGTTTTGCCATGAAAATGCAAGATTCTTACTCCTTTCCTACCAAGGGATCAAAATCTCAAAGAATATGCAAAACAAAGATCTAAAGATAAGAAATGACCCAAATAGGCACTAAAAAGCATAGAAACAATGGTAATTCGGGGGCTAAATATGCGCCAATTATGGTCGCATCAAATATCCCCAAACCGAACCTTTGCTCGTCCCGAGTAAAGAGGTGACAAAGACTAGGACCAATACTAACCTAACCTAATAATAATAGCCGATATGAGACAATTAGCGGGTCTCACTCCGCCCCTTCAACTCACAACAAGACAACCATGAGGTAGGATGCCTTCTTGCAAGGCAAGGTGGGTCTTGCCAAAATGGCGACACATCCAAACATTAAGCACACAAAATCACATAATGGATGCATCTACAAAAATAATAGCCACTTTCCTCATCTAAGTGGCGGAAATTATCTACAAGGGAAGCAATTCAAGGGTACACAATCCTTCATAGATGCAATTTGTTCAAACTACTAAGCCTAGAAGGATACCAATAAATCACCTCCAAGTTGTGTCAAGCTAGGGTACCTTTGTCCTCAATCGTTAAATGCTTTTGTCAAGAATAGACTCCCTATGGTGTTAGAAACACTGGAGGATCGCGGAATTCCCCTCTTGCCTAGACAAGAAGAAGGGTCGTCCCCTCTCTACCATGCACAAAAATGGATAAGATGGAAAAAGGGATCGATAGTATTTGAGTTTCATTTTTGGGAGTTTGCTTTCATTGTTGTTTTTCCCCCCAATTTCTTGTGGCATATAACATTTTGAGAACACTTTCTTGCCATTTCTTTTGATTTTTGGCATTTCAATACTTGACAACTTTTTGCATTTCTTTTTGAACATTTTCAAAGTCACCCCAATTAGTAACGAGGGTGCCTTATTTTTGAAGCTTTAGGAGTTCTATTTTTTGCTCCTCTTTTCTTTTGATGCATTTTTGCAAACTTTCTTTCACTTTTCATTTCTTTGAACTCAAATCAATTTCTTTTTTTTTTTTTTTGTGCCCATTCCCTTTGATGACAAAAATGTATGGTAGAATATGGATGAATGATAGAAGTATGCATGGTTTCAAGGGTCACCTTGGAATAAACGGTAGCCAAGGAGTTATCACACCACAAGGTACTCTTGACTAGGCCTTAAACCATGGGTCAAAGGATACTAGCATGACACATCCTAGGGTGTTTTACAAGCATTCTAACAAGCAAAGTCTTAAGAATAAAAAGCATCTACTAGGGCCTATATACACTTGTCAAGCTTCCCAAGTAGACGGTTTCGCAAAATTTTTCTAACATGCAAACTACATGCCATGATGTAACTAACATATAAACATCCTAATGCAAATGATTCTACCAACTAATATGACATATAAACTAAATGCAAGTCCTAAGTTCACATTGTTTTACCGCATCAATCAAAATAAAGCCACATAGTCATTAACATAAAGAGGAAAAAGGAGATTGGAAAGATCATACCATGCGGTCTTCAATATCCTCATGTCTCGGATGTGGCGTAGTCAATCAAAGTGAACAAGGATGAAACAAACATAATATATACAAGATAATATATACAAAGGAAATGAACTTGTTTTTGGTTTTTTTCAATTTTTCAAATTTTTATGATTTTTGAAATTCTTCAATTTTTATGGTTTTTGAATAAAAGTTAAGAGTTAGAATTCCCATCCCCACACTAATATGGGCATTGTCCTCAATGGCCAAAATGATGGAAATTATGCAAAGAATGATGTATGATTTCTATGCTAAATGCAATTCTACACTAAGCTATACTACATGATGCATGGTTTTTGTTATGACGGAGAGGATAATTTAAATTACCTCCCGTTGCGTATGCATTAACTTCCCCAAACCAAGCAAGACACTATTGCTAATGTCAAAGCATGGGGGAGTTTATGCACATACAATGCTATGCATGAGACTAGATTGTCATTTTGGATTTTACAAAAGTGGGAACAATAAAGAACACCTCAAAGGAACCGAGGTGTGAGTCCTTTGATGTTGCTAGGACTAAACCAACAATGATCAAAATGAAAATAAAATACAAAGAGATATAGACAAACCGTGGGAGAGTAGGAATCTCCAAGGCTAGTCTTCCATCATGCTACTATCATCACCACTTCCCTCATGAGAAGTGGTCACATTGCCACTTTCCTTGGCACTTTCTTCTTTGCTTTCTTCATCATCATCTTCCTCATCATTTTCTTCACCATCTTCACCATCTCTTTCTTCATCTCCACTTGCTTCTTCCTCAATATTATCATCAATCTCCTCATCATTTCCAACAACCTCATTGTCTTCCACCACGTCCCTAGATGCACCCGGAAACAAGGCTTCTCTATCCGCCCAACTAGGCAAAGGACAAGATGGATCAAGGAGTCCTTGCCTAGCTAAATGTAGGAGGGGAGGATATTGAGCTAAATAAGCATTCTTCCGATCTTCATGAGCTTGCTTGTGCATGGCTTGCATTAGAAGAGTTACATAGTCTTTCCCAATTTCAACTCCTTGTGGTTTGAACTCTTCATAATCATAGGGGTAAGGTGGTATAACAATGGAAGAGGAGGGGGTTTCATGATTACCCTTTTGTTGTTGAATGATGTATTCGGCTTCTTCGGATAGGGGAAGTAAATAGTTGGTCCGGTGGACACTAAGACGGCAAATCTTTGCGGGTAAAGTGAATGATCGAGCCTCACTTGTAAGCCACCCATACTTGGTATCAAGGGAATTGTGAACAACCCACTTAAACTTGTTAATCAAGGTGGACATATCAATGAGATGGCCACCATCCTTAGCCTTGTACTTGCTATCCTTATTGAAATTAGGATCAAAGTGCTTGGCTAGGACCGTGACAAGGCCGCTATTAACAATTACGGTTTGACCCTTCTTCCCACTATCTATATGGAGCCATCTATCAACCAATAGCCTCAAAGAATTGTAAGGCTTGGTGTGAATTCTTCCAATATTCAAAGTTGATTCAAGGAGAATAAAATCGAGTCCCGTGAAATGATTGGTGTCTTTTCTAGCAATTATGGTATTTCCCACAACTTTGTGCCATATTCTTATGCCCGGATGATGGACTAAAAGAGCACGACAAGCTTTAAAATCTTCAAATTTCTTCCCGGAGATTGCCTCCCAAAGAGGCTCGGGATCATACTTCCCATATTGCTTATAGAATTTATGTTCATCGCTAAGACCCAAAATTGCACCCAATTAGGAAAGGAAATGCGTCTACTAGTGTTAGCTAGACGAAACTCAATATTTTCCCTATTCTCAACTTTTGTCACTTTCAAGGAACTTAAGAATTCCAAGACAAGGGAGGGGTATGTTACTTCCTCCATTTCAAACAATTTCTTTAAACCCATGGCATTGAAAAAGACTCTCGTTTGTTCAAGAATACCCAACTTCTCTAAAGCATCTTGGCATATGAATTTTGTGGATTGAATTTGTTTCATAGCAAACTTGACAAATGTATTTCTATGGGAGTCGGAAATGAATGTTACCTCAAGGGTAATGCAAGAGTTGATTAATTAGGAGTAGAGGGTGATGCTTCCATAGAAATTTGTTGAGTTTGTTGCACTTCCAAGTTTGGTGTTGATACCACCATTGCCAAAGCTTTCTTCATTTGTAGAGCTTTTTGCCTTTGAGAGAGAGTTGTAGTCTTTGGTGCCTTTGTTGCCTTTGCCTTTGCTTTTGTTGCTCCCTTTGTTCTTGCCATTTGATGAGCTAACCAAGAAAAAGATCAAAAATCTTCAATTTGTAGAATGCCCAAATCGATTTTGAAAGTGAAAGGCTTTGCCTTTATGAGAACAAAAATCAATTCAAAGGTGAAGATTTTGGTCTTGGTTTTGATTATTAATGAAGATGGAGTGATTGATTTGTTATTTGAAAGATGGTTTGATTTGATTTTGGTGAGTTTTGTTGAGGGTTTTTGTTTTTGAGATGGGGAGGATGAGGGTTTTGGTGGTATGGGTAGTGTTTATGAGTGAATGAATGAATGAATGAAGGTGGGGTGGGTATTTAAAGAACTCGACAATGTTAGGACGCAGGGACAATCCGTGCGGATTAGGCGCAATCCGCTCGGATTCTTGACTTCAAATTTTCAAAAATCCCGCCTAGAGACGGGCGGATTCTGGGAATCCGTTCGGATTCTCCGCTTGAGACGAGACGGGCGGATTTCACTTGAGACGGACGGATTCTTGTCCGAGAGATTTTCTTTGTTTTTCTTCAGCTGCAAGACGGGCGGATTGTCCACAAGACGGACGGATTTCGTGAGACAGGCGTCTTTCCAGTGAATCCGCTCGGATTCTTCAACGATCAAGAATTTTGCGAGTTTTCAGCTCAGCCCAAGACAGGCGTCTTCTCGGCCGGGACGCTCGGATCCTCAGTAGACGGGCGGATTCTCAGGAATCCGCTCGGGTTGGTCCTTGTGTACACGGATTCAGGTCCATCCGTGCACCAACGCATTCCCTTATCATTCTTTCTTTCTTTCTTTCAAATCTTGTGTTCTTCATTGTGGGGGCACTACTAAGGCATGAATAGCCTAGGCAATTCCCATCCCCACACTAAGGTAAATCACTACACATTAATTAAAATCATTAGTCCCTCCCTCACTTCTCTCTTTTCATGACAATTATTTTGATCAAAGTAAAAATAAATCCAAAAATGACAAAAATGTAATGCAAAAATTAAATGTAAGTTAGGGAGTTAGAAATATTTACAAATGGTGGTTTAGGGAGGACTCCACCAAACTCTCATTCTTGATGAGATGTCAAGGAGGCATGTTCAAGGTGTTGTTGATGTTGCTCAACACCTCGAAGAAGTAATTAAAAGCTTGTTCGTTGTTATGGTAGAGGTCCTCAATAGACCGTGGTTCTTGTTGTTGATCATGATCGATGGCATGCCCAATGTAGGGATTAAAGATCCCTTCAAATTCGTCGTCCCAAAGACCACAAACTTCATTGAGTTGATCATTGAAAATCTCTTGCTTGGATGGAGACAACTCTCCCAAATTCTTCTTTTGGCCAATGAGGCCATCATCTTCTTCCTTGGTTGATTTTGATGAGCTTTGCAAGCTCTCCTTGTCACAATTCACTTGCTCTTTGAATGGAGCATCTTCAACTTTCTTCCTCCATTGGAGTTCCGATCTCTTCTTCTCATCTTTCCGGCTATAATGATCAATCATGAAACATGGCTCATGCAAACGAGGAGCTCTCATGGTCTTGTCAAGATTAAAAGTTATGCTTTCATCTCCCACTTCTAGAGTGAGCTCTCCATGCTTCACATCAATCACCGCACCGGCGGTGTGTAGGAAAGGTCTTCCTAAGATGATTGGAATGTTGGAATCTTCCTCCATATCAACAATGACAAAGTCCACCGGGATGAAAAACTTCCCGATTCGCACGGGGACATCTTCCCATATCCCTAGCGGTGTCTTCGTCGATCTATCGGCCATTTGAAGAGTGATATTGGTACATTGAAGCTCTCCCATTCCCAACCTTTTACTTACCGAGTATGGCATGACACTCACGCTAGCCCCTAGATCACATAAGGCTTTGTTGATCGTTGTGTCGCCAATGGTACACGGTATTGAGAAGCTTCCGGATCCTTTAACTTTGGAGGTGAACTCCCTTGAAGTATGGCACTACTCACCTTAGTGAAGGCGATAGTCTCAAGTTTCCGGATCGACTTCTTCTTTGTGAGGATATCTTTCATGTACTTTGCATAGGCGGAACGTGATTGATTAATTCCGTGAAAGGAATTGAGACTTCTAAGTTCTTCACAATTTCCATGAACTTTCCAAGTTGATCATCAAATTTAGGCTTGGCTTGACGACTTGGAAAAGGAAGTCTAATCACAATGGGCTCCTTTTCTTTGGCTTTATCTTCATTTTTCTTTGAACTTTCTTCTTTTGATGATTCCCCTTCTTTGGGACTTTGCACCACAACTTCATTCTCACTAGCTCTCACAACTTCATCCTCAACTTGCTCCTTCGGTGCTTCATACCTTGTACCACTTCTCAAGTGAATGGCACTAACCGTTTCATGTCTAGGGGGATTACCTTGAGGTGGTAATTGCCCCTTTGGTCTTTGTGAGCTCGAAGATGCTAGTTGGGTCAATTGTGTTTCCAACATCTTGGTGTGAGCTAGAATGTTGTTGATGGTGGTGTCTTTTGCTTGGCTATCTTTTTGCATTTGGGTGAAAAATTCTTGTTGATTCTTTTGCATTTGAAGGACCGCTTTATGGACATCAAAACTTTGGTCATTGTGGTGATTGTATGGATTTTGATTTTGGTAACCTTGGTTTTGATTGAAAAAGGGTCTTTGGTTTTGATTTCTCATGGGTGGTGGAGTGTATGTTGTTTGAGGGTTTTGGACATTTTGGCTTTTGTATGAGAGATTTGGATGGAATTTGGTGTTTTCATTGTAAAAATTTGAATAAGGGATACCGCTTTTGTAAGCTTGGAAAGCATTGACTTGCTCGGTTGTTCCCCTACATTCACTTGAGTCATGACCTAAGGTTCCACAATTCTCACATATCCCGCTTGGGATTGATGAGGATGCCGTCATGGCATTGACATGGTGCTTTGATGATTTTGAGCTTTCCTCAAGTCTAGCCATAGCTTGTTCAAACTTCAAGTTGATTGTGTCAATGTGAGCACTAAGTTGAGCACCCAATTGAGTAACGGTGTCCACTTCATACTTTCCTCTAGTAGCCTTGCGAGGCCTACTATATTGCGAATTATGGACCGCCATTTCCTCAATCTTGTTCCATGTTTGATTGTCATCAACTTCGGTGAACATTCCATTTGATCCCATATTGAGAATGTTCCTTGAATCTTCATATAAACCATTCCAAAATTGTTGCACTAAAAACCATTCGCTAAGTCCATGGTGAGGACATGAGCGACAAATACCTTTGAACCGCTCCCAAGCTTCATACAAAGATTCTTCATCCCTTTGCTTAAAACCCGTAATTTGAGCTCTTAGCATATTGGTCTTTTCCGGTGGGTAGAATTTTTGGTAGAAAGCTGGAGCTAGCTTCTTCCAAGAATCTATTCCAAGGGTGGCCTTATCAAGGCCCTTCAACCATTGCTTTGTGGTGCCGATTAACGAAAAAGGAAATAAGACCCATCTTATTTGGTCTTGAGTCACGCCCGTTTGAGAGATAGCTTCACAATAATCACAAAATGTTTCCATATGAGAATGAGGGTCCTCACTAGGCATTCCCCAGAATTGGCTCCTCTCAACTAGTTGGATGAAGGCGGACTTGGCAATAAAGTTTCCGGTAAGATGTTGTGGGGTAGGAGTACCGTTTGGTAGATCCTCCTCGGTGGGTATAGAGTGAGACGATAATTTAGGCATTGTAGGTGGATTTTGTGTGGTATTGTTTAATGGGTTCTCTTCTCCTTCTATTGCGAAAGGATTGACAAACTCACTAGTGGGTTGAACAACTTCACCAACACCTCCCAAATTCCTCCTAACAAGTCTCCTATTATTCGTCAAGGTTCTTTCGATTTCACGGTCAAAAGGTAACAAATCTCTTTGTAACCTTCTAGACATGCAAAAAATCAAACAACTCAAAAACAATTAGAACAATCCTTGAGGAGTTTTACTTCCCCAAGGTGAAAAAGACACAACTAAAAACAATAAAAGAAATCTTAAATCAATTAAACACCGTCCCAAGCACGGCGCCATTTTTGATCGCAGCCATTTGGTGTTCACAATTAAGCATATGTGGTCGTTGGTCAATGGTCGATACAAAACACAATTTATACTTCACAAACAACTCTACAATTAGTAAAGAGGCAAGTAAAGGTCGGATCCCAAGGGACGGGTATTGAAATGAAGATTCTATTGTAACTAGCGGTGTCTAGGGGTGTCACAAATTGGGTTGATGTAGAAGGTTACTAAACTAAAATAGCAATGAAAATAAACTATCAAGGTAAATGAAATAAGGGTGTAAACAATTGATTAAAAGCACTAGGGTGTCATGGGTTCATAGGGGAATCATGGGATATGATCATACAAACATGTTCTCAAATTATAAGCAAGCAATTATTGTTGTGATGGATTGAGTTGGGTTATATCTTACAATCCTAGGAAAGTTTGGGTCCGGGAGCCGAATCGATTAGTTGTACAACACCTACAAGTCGACTTAATCTTCCCTACTTAACACATGCATGGTCTAACAAGACTCGAGTTGGGTTATGTCTTACAAGTCAAGTTGAAAGGATAGAAGATGATAGTAAATGCAAGGATTCATAGGCTTAGCATTTCATCAAATATAACATGTGCATGCATTAAGATCAAAACAAGCAAGCAAATAAGATATGAAAGCATATTGATTTAAGCATGAATCATTCCCATGTTGGTTTCCCCTAATCACCCATTAAACCCTAGCTAAGAGACTACTCACTCATTATCATATTGATCATGCTAGAAAGGTTGTCAATCATACTAACATAATGAAACATGATGAATAAATGAAAGTAATTAGCAATAATTAAAAAGGGATTAAGAGATTATACCTACTAATGATTCCAATAATAAAGCAAGAATAATAGAAGTACTTGAATCCTAGATTGAGAGGTTGTCAATCTCCCAATAATAACCCAAATAATCTTCAATTACCCAAAATAAAGTAAGAACAAGAGAGAGATTAAGGAACTAAAACTTGGATTAAAACTTGATTAATATTTGATTACAATATTGAAGAGAGATTTGATTGATATTAACTACACTAATTATTGATAAGAAGAACATGCTCCTCTAATTAGACTAATGGGGTATTTATAGTGAGAATTAGGGAGGATGCATTAGGGTTAACTAAGGGCTAAACTAGTAATTACACTTTTTAAGTTGAGCAAGGAGCCTCCGGGATTGTCCGAGAGAAGGGCTTCTTCATTTCGTAGCTTGAAGAACGAAACTGCGCTGTGCTGTGATCCGTGCGGCTGGGAGTCGGGACGGCCGAATCAGGATGGACAATCCGAGCGGATCAAGGAACAAGACGCACGGACTGGGCATGGGCAATCCGAGCGGATTCCTGGTGAGGACGCTCGGACTGGCGAGGACGGACGGATTCTCTACAATCCGTTCGGATTGTAGCTCAGCAGCTTTCCTTCTTCTTTTTCTTCCCTTTTCTTCATGAATTCCTTGGGGATTTCCTTGGGGACTCAAGGATCCTTTTCTCAACAATGCTCTTCTACTATGCTATGTACAAAGGCCTTCTAGTCTTGTCTCTCCTTGATGCTTGGTCATTGAATATGATCAATTTAGTCTTGTTTTGCCATGAAAATGCAAGATTCTTACTCCTTTCCTACCAAGGGATCAAAATCTCAAAGAATATGCAAAACAAAGATCTAAAGATAAGAAATGACCCAAATAGGCACTAAAAAGCATAGAAACAATGGTAATTCGGGGGCTAAATATGCGCCAATTATGGTCGCATCAATGGGTAATTCTTGACCCAAAAGACAAAATGTGATGTAGCCCGACTCAACATATACGATATAAACCCGACTTAATAACATTCACGATATTACGATGCAACCAATATAAAATGTATAATACTAATATATAATAATATCCGTTTAATCGATTATATAAAATACGGGGTATTACAGTCTACCCTCCTTAAAAGAAACTTCGTCCCGAAGTTTACCCTCTCTACCAACCACCGCAAACGAATTATGAAACGCATATACAAAAGTATATAAGGCACCCACCAAATTGAATATTAAACGCAGTATTACATTTGTAACACCCCGATTTATAAAGGAGCCTCTAGCAAGACATTCCCTAATAAACCGGACTGTTACCATCTCGGTTTCCCGAGGTAGTGAATAACAAATTAAACTCCAAGGCAAATTACATAATTTCTTTAACTTAACTTTTTTACAAAACCTCATTTACATCAAATTACAAAGAACTAACATAAATAAAAGTGAGAGTCTTCTAAATGATGATCTAGCTACTAAGTCTTCTGATCCAGTGTCTCACGCCCATCAAACTCCCATCCTATCTCATAAACCTGTCAAGTCTGCTCGCCAATATTTGGGTCATCACAGGTGTTCACGAATACACAGGGTCAACCACGAGGTTGAGTAGGGAATAGAATGAAACAACAAAATATGATATGCATGCTCCTCCGTCACCTCCACCTCCATCTGAACTCATATCTCATAACCCATACAACCCAGCCATACCAATCCCCGGTAGACTATATATCGACCGTAGCCGATCTGCCAGCTCGCGGTGAGGACACAAGGGCAAGTCTGAGAACCCGCTTTGGGCCTTATCATAACATCATCATCACCACACCACGTCACCACAACATCCTCCATCTCCAATGCGTATGAATGCTCAAGAAATTAATGCAACACAATATGTATATCATTGAACTGGTAAATCATAGAATCATGCATAGGTTTACCGAATGTTGTGATAATATACTCAATACGATCAATTCAGTCAAGCACATTCCAGGATATGAATCATAACATGAATCAACAACCACGAATCACGTCAACGTTCATAGTTTGGTCATATGAAACACAAACAAGTCAACACAATTCAACAACAACGATAATAAGTCAAGTGTATTTCCCTACCTTTTCGCAATCCAAGCACACAAGCAATCAATTATGATCCTTCACATATCCATCACCTACATAACATAATTATGTATAATTACCACCTACTCAATCAAATAATCATGCACATAACCTAGACTCATCATAACTTAATAGGAATATCAACTTAAAGAACAAACACGATTTTTCGATTTTCCAAAGACATGACAGACTCGGAATAAAATACATAACTAATTCGGAAAAATCAAATTGATACAAGGCCAATTGGATTGGAACCCCATGAGTCTTAGCTACAAATTATATCTAACGTGTTTTTCTCAAATCAAACTCTAGGTCATGCACATTATCTAGAGTTTTCAGATGATTTCAAAAGCGCGATTTAAACCGTCGCATAAAAAGTATTGATTCATAAAACGAGTTTAAAACATTATTTTGCAGTAATTCCAAATCCTATTATCATCTAGACTATACAAAGATGATGTATGAAGAAGCCTCATAACTGAATCGACATAAAAATTAGGGTTTCAAATCATTTTCCACAACCAAATCAGATTCGCGGACTTTTCAGCGACATGTTCATAAATAAATCACCTAGGACAAACCATAAAGAATTTGACTACGAGATTTTATATGCATAAACTAGACATCAAATAAATAGGGCTCTCTTTTCAAACTTTTTGAAGACGAACAATTTAAAACAGTATAAACAATGGAATGAAATCGACTTACAAACAGGAAAATCGAATTAGGTTGGAATCGATGAGAAATTTTCAATCAAATGAAAGGCTCGACAATTCTTCTTCCTCTCCCTTTCTCTAGGTTTAGAAATGGTTTTATGAATGATAAAATGAAAAGAGGGGAGAGGGAGAGCGGCTCTTAGATTAGGTTTAGGGTAAATGGTGGTTACATGTTCCGGGTAAGGCAAATGGGTTAAACGGGTATGGTCGTTGGGTAAATGTAGATGGGTAATTCTTGACCCAAAAGACAAAATGTGATGTAGCCCGACTCAACATATACGATATAAACCCGACTTAATAACATTCACGATATTACGATGCAACCAATATAAAATGTATAATACTAATATATAATAATATCCGTTTAATCGATTATATAAAATACGGGGTATTACAGTCTACCCTCCTTAAAAGAAACTTCGTCCCGAAGTTTACCCTCTCTACCAACCAACGCAAACGAATTATGAAACGCATATACAAAAGTATGTAAGGCACCCACCAAATTGAATATTAAACGCGATTATTACATTTGTAACACCCGATTTATAAAGGAGCCTCTAGCAAGACATTCCCTAATAAACCGGACTGTTACCATCTCGGTTTCCCGAGGTAGTGAATAACAAATTAAACTCCAAGGCAAATTACATAATTTCTTTAACTTAACTTTTTTACAAAACCTCATTTACATCAAATTACAAAGAACTAACATAAATAAAAGTGAGAGTCTTCTAAATGATGATCTAGCTACTAAGTCTTCTGATCCAGTGTCTCACGCCCATCAAGCTCCCATCCTATCTCATAAACCTGTCAAGTCTGCTCGCCAATATTTGGGTCATCACAGGTGTTCACGAATACACAGGGTCAACCACGAGGTTGAGTAGGGAATACAATGAAACAACAAAATATGATATGCATGCTCCTCCGTCACCTCCACCTCCATCTGAACTCATATCTCATAACCCATACAACCCAGCCATACCAATCCCCGGTAGACTATATATCGACCGTAGCCGATCTGCCAGCTCGCAGCTGAGGACACAAGGGCAAGTCCTGCAGAACCCGCCTGGGCCTTATCATAACATCATCATCACCACACCACGTCACCACAACATCCTCCATCTCCAATGCGTATGAATGCTCAAGAAATTAATGCAACACAATATGTATATCATTGAACTGGTAAATCATAGAATCATGCCGGTTACCGAATGTTGTGATAATATACTCAATACGATCAATTCAGTCAAGCACATTCCAGGATATGAATCATAACATGAATCAACAACCACGAATCACGTCAACGTTCATAGTTTGGTCATATGAAACACAAACAAGTCAACACAATTCAACAACAACGATAATAAGTCAAGTGTATTTCCCTACCTTTTCGCAATCCAAGCACACAAGCAATCAATTATGATCCTTCACATATCCATCACCTACATAACATAATTATGTATAATTACCACCTACTCAATCAAATAATCATGCACATAACCTAGACTTATCATAACTTAATAGGAATATCAACTTAAAGAACAAACACGATTTTTCCCGATTTTCCAAAGACATGACAGACTCGGAATAAAATACATAACTAATTCGGAAAAATCAAATTGATACAAGGCCAATTGGATTGGAACCCCATGAGTCTTAGCTACAAATTATATCTAACGTGTTTTCTCAAATCAAACTCTAGGTCATGCACATTATCTAGAGTTTTGTTGATTTCCAAAAGCGTGAGTAAACCGTCGCATAAAAAGTATTGATTCATAAAACGAGTTTAAAACATTATTTTGCAGTAATTCCAAATCCTATTATCATCTAGACTATACAAAGATGATGTATGAAGAAGCCTCATAACTGAATCGACATAAAAATTAGGGTTTCAAATCATTTTCCACAACCAAATCAGATTCGCGGACTTTTTCAAATGACATGTTCATAAATAAATCACCTAGGACAAACCATAAAGAATTTGACTACGAGATTTTATATGCATAAACTAGACATCAAATAAATAGGGCTCTCTTTTCAAACTTTTTGAAGACGAACAATTTAAAACAGTATAAACAATAGAATGAAATCGACTTACAAACAGGAAAATCGAATTAGGTTGGAATCGATGAGAAATTTTCAATCAAATGAAAGGCTCGACAATTCTTCTTCCTCTCCCTTTCTCTAGGTTTAGAAATGGTTTTATGAATGATAAAATGAAAAGAGGGGAGAGGGAGAGCGGCTCTTAGATTAGGTTTAGGGTAAATGGTGGTTACATGTTCCGGGTAAGGCAAATTGGTTAAACGGGTATGGTCGTTGGGTAAATGTAGATGGGTAATTCTTGACCCAAATGACAAAATGTGATGTAGCCCGACTCAACATATACGATATAAACCCGACTTAATAACATTCACGATATTACGATGCAACCAATATAAAATGTATAATACTAATATATAATAATATCCGTTTAATCGATTATATAAAATACGGGGTATTACAGTCTACCCTCCTTAAAAGAAACTTCGTCCCGAAGTTTACCCTCTCTACCAACCACCGCAAACGAATTATGAAACGCATATACAAAAGTATGTAAGGCACCCACCAAATTGAATATTAAACGCAGTATTACATTTGTAACACCCCGATTTATAAAGGAGCCTCTAGCAAGACATTCCCTAATAAACCGGACTGTTACCATCTCGGTTTCCCGAGGTAGTGAATAACAAATTAAACTCCAAGGCAAATTACATAATTTCTTTAACTTAACTTTTTTACAAAACCTCATTTACATCAAATTACAAAGAACTAACATAAATAAAAGTGAGAGTCTTCTAAATGATGATCTAGCTACTAAGTCTTCTGATCCAGTGTCTCACGCCCATCAAGCTCCCATCCTATCTCATAAACCTGTCAAGTCTGCTCGCCAATATTTGGGTCATCACGGTGTTCACGAATACACAGGGTCAACCACGAGGTTGAGTAGGGAATACAATGAAACAACAAAATATGATATGCATGCTCCTCCGTCACCTCCACCTCCATCCCAACTCATATCTCATAACCCATACAACCTTGAGCCATACCAATCCCGGTAGACTATATATCGACCGTAGCCGATCTGCCACTCGCATGTTGAGGACACAAGGGCAAGTCCTGCAGAACCCGCCTGGGCCTTATCATAACATCATCATCACCACACCACGTCACCACAACATCCTCCATCTCCAATGCGTATGAATGCTCAAGAAATTAATGCAACACAATATGTATATCATTGAACTGGTAAATCATAGAATCATGCGGTTCACAAGAATGTTGTGATAATATACTCAATACGATCAATTCAGTCAAGCACATTCCAGGATATGAATCATAACATGAATCAACAACCACGAATCACGTCAACGTTCATAGTTTGGTCATATGAAACACAAACAAGTCAACATAATTCAACAACAACGATAATAAGTCAAGTGTATTTCCCTACCTTTTCGCAATCCAAGCACACAAGCAATCAATTATGATCCTTCACATATCCATCACCTACATAACATAAATATGTATAATTACCACCTACTCAATCAAATAATCATGCACATAACCTAGACTCATCATAACTTAATAGGAATATCAACTTAAAGAACAAACACGATTTTTCCCGATTTTCCAAAGACATGACAGACTCGGAATAAAATACATAACTAATTCCAGAAAAATCAAATTGATACAAGGCCAATTGGATTGGAACCCCATGAGTCTTAGCTACAAATTATATCTAACGTGTTTTTCTCAAATCAAACTCTAGGTCATGCACATTATCTAGAGTTTGATTGATTTCAAAAACCTATTTAAACCGTCGCATAAAAAGTATTGATTCATAAAACGAGTTTAAAACATTATTTTGCAGTAATTCCAAATCCTATTATCATCTAGACTATACAAAGATGATGTATGAAGAAGCCTCATAACTGAATCGACATAAAAATTAGGGTTTCAAATCATTTTCCACAACCAAATCAGATTCGCGGACTTTTCAGCGACATGTTCATAAATAAATCACCTAGGACAAACCATAAAGAATTTGACTACGAGATTTTATATGCATAAACTAGACATCAAATAAACAGGACTCTCTTTTCAAACTTTTTGAAGACGAACAATTTAAAACAGTATAAACAATGGAATGAAATCGACTTACAAACAGGGAAATCGAATTAGGTTGGAATCGATGAGAAATTTTCAATCAAATGAAAGGCTCGACAATTCTTCTTCCTCTCCCTTTCTCTAGGTTTAGAAATGGTTTTATGAATGATAAAATGAAAAGAGGGGAGAGGGAGAGCGACTCTTAGATTAGGTTTAGGCTAAATGGTGGTTACATGTTCCGGGTAGGGCAAATGGGTTAAACGGGTATGGTCGTTGGGTAAATGTAGATGGGTAATTCTTGACCCAAAAGACAAAATGTGATGTAGCCCGACTCAACATATACGATATAAACCCGACTTAATAACATTCACGATATTACGATGCAACCAATATAAAATGTATAATACTAATATATAATAATATCCGTTTAATCGATTATATAAAATACGGGGTATTACAGTCTACCCTCCTTAAAAGAAACTTCGTCCCGAAGTTTACCCTCTCTACCAACCAACGCAAACGAATTATGAAACGCATATACAAAAGTATGTAAGGCACCCACCAAATTGAATATTAAACGCAGTATTACATTTGTAACACCCCGATTTATAAAGGAGCCTCTAGCAAGACATTCCCTAATAAACCGGACTGTTACCATCTCGGTTTCCCGAGGTAGTGAATAACAAATTAAACTCCAAGGCAAATTACATAATTTCTTTAACTTAACTTTTTTACAAAACCTCATTTACATCAAATTACAAAGAACTAACATAAATAAAAGTGAGAGTCTTCTAAATGATGATCTAGCTACTAAGTCTTCTGATCCAGTGTCTCACGCCCATCAAGCTCCCATCCTATCTCATAAACCTGTCAAGTCTGCTCGCCAATATTTGGGTCATCACAGGTGTTCACGAATACACAGGGTCAACCACGAGGTTGAGTAGGGAATACAATTAAACAACAAAATATGATATGCATGCTCCTCCGTCACCTCCACCTCCATCTCAACTCATATCTCATAACCCATACAACCCAGCCATACCAATCCCCGGTAGACTATATATCGTTCGTAGCTGATCTGCCAGCTCGCAGCTGAGGACACAAGGGCAAGTCCTGCAGAACCCGCCTGGGCCTTATCATAACATCATCATCACCACACCACGTCACCACAACATCCTCCATCTCCAATGCGTATGAATGCTCAAGAAATTAATGCAACACAATATGTATATCATTGAACTGGTAAATCATAGAATCATGCGATTCTTGAATGTTGTGATAATATACTCAATACGATCAATTCAGTCAAGCACATTCCAGGATATGAATCATAACATGAATCAACAACCACGAATCACGTCAACGTTCATAGTTTGGTCATATGAAACACAAACAAGTCAACACAATTCAACAACAACGATAATAGGTCAAGTGTATTTCCCTACCTTTTCGCAATCCAAGCACACAAGCAATCAATTATGATCCTTCACATATCCATCACCTACATAACATAATTATGTATAATTACCACCTACTCAATCAAATAATCATGCACATAACCTAGACTCATCATAACTTAATAGGAATATCAACTTAAAAAACAAACACGATTTTTCCGATTTTCCAAAGACATGACAGACTCGGAATAAAATACATAACTAATTCCAGAAAAATCAAATTGATACAAGGCCAATTGGATTGGAACCCCATGAGTCTTAGCTACAAATTATATCTAACGTGTTTTTCTCAAATCAAACTCTAGGTCATGCACATTATCTAGAGTTTTGATTGATTTCAAAAAAAGCGTAAACCGTCGCATAAAAAGTATTGATTCATAAAACGAGTTTAAAACATTATTTTGCAGTAATTCCAAATCCTATTATCATCTAGACTATACAAAGATGATGTATGAAGAAGCCTCATAACTGAATCGACATAAAAATTAGGGTTTCAAATCATTTTCCACAACCAAATCAGATTCGCGGACTTTTCAGCGACATGTTCATAAATAAATCACCTAGGACAAACCATAAAGAATTTGACTACGATATTTTATATGCATAAACTAGACATCAAATAAACAGGACTCTCTTTTCAAACTTTTTGAAGACGAACAATTTAAAACAGTATAAACAATGGAATGAAATCGTCTTACAAACAGGGAAATCGAATTAGGTTGGAATCGATGAGAAATTTTCAATCAAATGAAAGGCTCGACAATTCTTCTTCCTCTCCCTTTCTCTAGGTTTAGAAATGGTTTTATGAATGATAAAATGAAAAAAGGGGAGAGGGAGTGCGGCTCTTAGATTAGGTTTAGGGTAAATGGTGGTTAATTGTTCCGGGTAGGGCAAATGGGTTAAACGGGTATGGTCGTTGGGTAAATGTAGATGGGCAATTCTTGACCCAAAAGACAAAATGTGATGTAGCCCGACTCAACATATACGATATAAACCCGACTTAATAACATTCACGATATTACGATGCAACCAATATAAAATGTATAATACTAATATATAATAATATCCGTTTAATCGATTATATAAAATACGGGGTATTACAGTCTACCCTCCTTAAAAGAAACTTCGTCCCGAAGTTTACCCTCTCTAACAACCAACGCAAACGAATTATGAAACGCATATACAAAAGTATGTAAGGCACCCACCAAATTGAATATTAAATGCAGTATTACATTTGTAACACCCCGATTTATAAAGGAGCCTCTAGCAAGACATTCCCTAATAAACCGGACTGTTACCATCTCGGTTTCCCGAGGTAGTGAATAACAAATTAAACTCCAAGGCAAATTACATAATTTCTTTAACTTAACTTTTTTACAAAACCTCATTTACATCAAATTACAAAGAACTAACATAAATAAAAGTGAGAGTCTTCTAAATGATGATCTAGCTACTAAGTCTTCTGATCCAGTGTCTTACGCCCATCAAGCTCCCATCCTATCTCATAAACCTGTCAAGTCTGCTCGCCAATATTTGGGTCATCACAGGTGTTCACGAATACACAGGGTCAACCACGAGGTTGAGTAGGGAATACAATTAAACAACAAAATATGATATGCATGCTCCTCCGTCACCTCCACCTCCATCTCAACTCATATCTCATAACCCGTAACAAAATGCCCATACCGATCCCCAGTAGACTATATATCGCCGTAGCCGATCCGCCCATTTCCGTTGAGGACACCAGGGCAAGTCCTGCAGAACCCGCCTGGGCCTTATCATAACATCATCATCACCACACCACGTCACCACAACATCCTCCATCTCCAATGCGTATGAATGCTCAAGAAATTAATGCAACACAATATGTATATCATTGAACTGGTAAATCATAGAATCATGCGGTTATCGAATGTTGTGATAATATACTCAATACGATCAATTGATCAAGCACATTCCAGGATATGAATCATAACATGAATCAACAACCACGAATCACGTCAACGTTCATAGTTTGGTCATATGAAACACAAACAAGTCAACACAATTCAACAACAACGATAATAGGTCAAGTGTATTTCCCTACCTTTTCGCAATCCAAGCACACAAGCAATCAATTATGATCCTTCACATATCCATCACCTACATAACATAATTATGTATAATTACCACCTACTCAATCAAATAATCATGCACATAACCTAGACTCATCATAAGTTAATAGGAATATCAACTTAAAGAATAAACACGATTTTTCCGATTTTCCAAAGACATGATAGACTCGGAATAAAATACATAACTAATTCGGAAAAATCAAATTGATACAAGGCCAATTGGATTGGAACCCCATGAGTCTTAGCTACAAATTATATCTAACGTGTTTTTCTCAAATCAAACTCTAGGTCATGCACATAACCTAGAGTTTTCCGACTGATTTCCAAAACGATTTAAACCGTCGCATAAAAAGTATTGATTCATAAAACGAGTTTAAAACATTATTTTGCAGTAATTCCAAATCCTATTATCATCTAGACTATACAAAGATTATGTATGAAGAAGCCTCATAACTGAATCGACATAAAAATTAGGGTTTCAAATCATTTTCCACAACCAAATCAGATTCGCGGACTTTTTCGGTGACATGTTCATAAATAAATCACCTAGGACAAACCATAAAGAATTTGACTATGAGATTTTATATGCATAAACTAGACATCAAATAAACAGGACTCTCTTTTCAAACTTTTTGAAGACGAACAATTTAAAACAGTATAAACAATGGAATGAAATCGACTTACAAACAGGGAAATCGAATTAGGTTGGAATCGATGAGAAATTTTCAATCAAATGAAAGGCTCGTCAATTCTTCTTCCTCTCCCTTTCTCTAGGTTTAGAAATGGTTTTATGAATTATAAAATGAAAAGATTGGAGAGGGAGAGCGGCTCTTAGATTAGGTTTAGGGTAAATGGTGGTTACATGTTCCGGGTAGGGCAAATGGGTTAAACGGGTATGGTCGTTGGGTAAATGTAGATGGGTAATTCTTGACCCAAAAGACAAAATGTGATGTAGCCCGACTCAACATATACGATATAAACCCGACTTAATAACATTCACGATATTACGATGCAACCAATATAAAATGTATAATACTAATATATAGTAATATCCGTTTAATCGATTATATAAAATACGGGGTATTACAGTCTACCCTCCTTAAAAGAAACTTCGTCCCGAAGTTTACCCTCTCTACCAACCAACGCAAACGAATTATGAAACGCATATACAAAAGTATGTAAGGCACCCACCAAATTGAATATTAAACGCAGTATTACATTTGTAACACCCCGATTTATAAAGGAGCCTCTAGCAAGACATTCCCTAATAAACTGATCACATTACCATCTCGGTTTCCGAGGTAGTGAATAACAAATTAAACTCCAAGGCAAATTACATAATTTCTTTAACTTAACTTTTTTACAAAACCTCATTTACATCAAATTACAAAAACTAACATAAATAAAAGTGAGAGTCTTCTAAATGATGATCTAGCTACTAAGTCTTCTGATCCAGTGTCTTACGCCCATCAAGCTCCCATCCTATCTCATAAACCTGTCAAGTCTGCTCGCCAATATTTGGGTCATCACAGGTGTTCACGAATACATAGGGTCAACCACGAGGTTGAGTAGGGAATACAATTAAACAACAAAATATGATATGCATGCTCCTCCGTCACCTCCACCTCCATCTCAACTCATATCTCATAACCCATACAACCCAGCCATACCGATCCCCGGTAGACTATATATCGACCGTAGCCGATCGCCACTCTTGTTGAGGACACCAGGGCAAGTCTGCAGACCCCCTGGGCCTTATCATAACATCATCATCACCACACCACGTCACCACAACATCCTCCATCTCCAATGCGTATGAATGCTCAAGAAATTAATGCAACACAATATGTATATCATTGAACTGGTAAATCATAGAATCATGCCGGTTACCGAATGTTGTGATAATATACTCAATACGATCAATTCAGTCAAGCACATTCCAGGATATGAATCATAACATGAATCAACAACCACGAATCACGTCAACGTTCATAGTTTGGTCATATGAAACACAAACAAGTCAACACAATTCAACAACAACGATAATAGGTCAAGTGTATTTCCCTACCTTTTCGCAATCCAAGCACACAAGCAATCAATTATGATCCTTCACATATCCATCACCTACATAACATAATTATGTATAATTACCACCTACTCAATCAAATAATCATGCACATAACCTAGACTCATCATAACTTAATAGGAATATCAACTTAAAGAACAAACACGATTTTTCCGATTTTCCAAAGACATGATAGACTCGGAATAAAATACATAACTAATTCCAGAAAAATCAAATTGATACAAGGCCAATTGGATTGGAACCCCATGAGTCTTAGCTACAAATTATATCTAACGTGTTTTTCTCAAATCAAACTCTAGGTCATGCACATAACCTAGAGTTTTTGATCGATTTCAAAAAAAGCGATTAAACCGTCGCATAAAAAGTATTGATTCATAAAACGAGTTTAAAACATTATTTTGCAGTAATTCCAAATCCTATTATCATCTAGACTATACAAAGATTATGTATGAAGAAGCCTCATAACTGAATCGACATAAAAATTAGGGTTTCAAATCATTTTCCACAACCAAATCAGATTCGCGGACTTTTCAGCGACATGTTCATAAATAAATCACCTAGGACAAACCATAAAGAATTTGACTATGAGATTTTATATGCATAAACTAGACATCAAATAAACAGGACTCTCTTTTCAAACTTTTTGAAGACGAACAATTTAAAACAGTATAAACAATGGAATGAAATCGACTTACAAACAGGGAAATCGAATTAGGTTGGAATCGATGAGAAATTTTCAATCAAATGAAAGGCTCGTCAATTCTTCTTCCTCTCCCTTTCTCTAGGTTTAGAAATGGTTTTATGAATTATAAAATGAAAAGATTGGAGAGGGAGAGCGGCTCTTAGATTAGGTTTAGGGTAAATGGTGGTTACATGTTCCGGGTAGGGCAAATGGGTTAAACGGGTATGGTCGTTGGGTAAATGTAGATGGGTAATTCTTGACCCAAAAGACAAAATGTGATGTAGCCCGACTCAACATATACGATATAAACCCGACTTAATAACATTCACGATATTACGATGCAACCAATATAAAATGTATAATACTAATATATAATAATATCCGTTTAATCGATTATATAAAATACGGGGTATTACAGTCTACCCTCCTTAAAAGAAACTTCGTCCCGAAGTTTTTCCTCTCTACCAACCAACGCAAACGAATTATGAAATGCATATACAAAAGTATGTAAGGCACCCACCAAATTGAATATTAAACGCAGTATTACATTTGGAACACCCCGATTTATAAAGGAGCCTCTGGCAAGACATTCCCTAATAAACCAGACTGTTACCATCTCGGTTTCCCGAGGTAGTGAATAACAAATTAAACTCCAAGGCAAATTACATAATTTCTTTAACTTAACTTTTTTACAAAACCTCATTTACATCAAATTACAAAGAACTAACATAAATAAAAGTGAGAGTCTTCTAAATGATGATCTAGCTACTAAGTCTTCTGATCCAGTGTCTTACGCCCATCAAGCTCCCATCCTATCTCATAAACCTGTCAAGTCTGCTCGCCAATATTTGGGTCATCACAGGTGTTCACGAATACACAGGGTCAACCACGAGGTTGAGTAGGGAATACAATGAAACAACAAAATATGATATGCATGCTCCTCCGTCACCTCCACCTCCATCTCAACTCATATCTCATAACCCGTACAACCTGACCCCCATACCGATCCCGGTAGACTATATATCGACCGTAGCCGATCGCCACTCGCAGTTGAGGACACCAGGGCAAGTCTGCGAACCCCCTTTGGGCCTTATCATAACATCATCATCACCACACCACGTCACCACAACATCCTCCATCTCCAATGCGTATGAATGCGCAAGAAATTAATGCAACACAATATGTATATCATTGAACTGGTAAATCATAGAATCATGCTAGGTTCCGAATGTTGTGATAATATACTCAATACGATCAATTCATCAAGCACATTCCAGGATATGAATCATAACATGAATCAACAACCACGAATCAAGTCAACGTTCATAGTTTGGTCATATGAAACACAAACAAGTCAACACAATTCAACAACAACGATAATAAGTCAAGTGTATTTCCCTACCTTTTCGCAATCCAAGCACACAAGCAATCAATTATGATCCTTCACATATCCATCACCTACATAACATAATTATGTATAATTACCACCAACTCAATCAAATAATCATGCACATAACCTAGACTCATCATAACTTAATAGGAATATCAACTTAAAGAACAAACACGATTTTTAGGATTTTCCAAAGACATGATAGACTCGGAATAAAATACATAACTAATTCCAGAAAAATCAAATTGATACAAGGCCAATTGGATTGGAACCCCATGAGTCTTAGCTACAAATTATATCTAACGTGTTTTTCTCAAATCAAACTCTAGGTCATGCACATTATCTAGAGTTTTGGATCGATTTCAAAACCGATTTAAACCGTCGCATAAAAAGTATTGATTCATAAAACGAGTTTAAAACATTATTTTGCAGTAATTCCAAATCCTATTATCATCTAGACTATACAAAGATGATGTATGAAGAAGCCTCATAACTGAATCGACATAAAAATTAGGGTTTCAAATCATTTTCCACAACCAAATCAGATTCGCGGACTTTTCAGCGACATGTTCATAAATAAATCACCTAGGACAAACCATAAAGAATTTGACTACGAGATTTTATATGCATAAACTAGACATCAAATAAACAGGACTCTCTTTTCAAACTTTTTTAAGACGAACAATTTAAAACAGTATAAACAATGGAATGAAATCGACTTACAAACAGGGAAATCGAATTAGGTTGGAATCGATGAGAAATTTTCAATCAAATGAAAGGCTCGACAATTCTTCTTCCTCTCCCTTTCTCTAGGTTTAGAAATGGTTTTATGAATGATAAAATGAAAGGAGGGGAGAGGGAGAGCGGCTCTTAGATTAGGTTTAGGGTAAATGGTGGTTACATGTTCCGGGTAGGGCAAATGGGTTAAACGGGTATGGTCGTTGGGTAAATGTAGATGGGTAATTCTTGACCCAAAAGACAAAATGTGATGTAGCCCGACTCAACATAAACGATATAAACCCGACTTAATAACATTCACGATATTACGATGCAACCAATATAAAATGAATAATACTAATATATAATAATATCCGTTTAATCGATTATATAAAATACGGGGTATTAAAGTCTACCCTCCTTAAAAGAAACTTCGTCCCGAAGTTTACCCTCTCTACCAACCAACGCAAACGAATTATGAAACGCATATACAAAAGTATGTAAGGCACCCACCAAATTGAATATTAAACGCAGTATTACATTTGTAACACCCCGATTTATAAAGGAGCCTCTAGCAAGACATTCCCTAATAAACCGGACTGTTACCATCTCGGTTTTCCGAGGTAGTGAATATCAAATTAAACTCCAAGGCAAATTACATAATTTCTTTAACTTAACTTTTTTACAAAACCTCATTTACATCAAATTACAAAGAACTAACATAAATAAAAGTGAGAGTCTTCTAAATGATGATCTAGCTACTAAGTCTTCTGATCATGTGTCTCACGCCCATCAAGCTCCCATCCTATCTCATAAACCTGTCAAGTCTGCTCGCCAATATTTGGGTCATCACAGGTGTTCACGAATACACAGGGTCAACCACGAGGTTGAGTAGGGAATACAATGAAACAACAAAATATGATATGCATGCTCCTCCGTCACCTCCACCTCCATCTCAACTCATATCTCATAACCCGTACAACCCTTGACCATACCGATCCCGGTAGACTATATATCGACCGTAGCCGATCGCGGCTCCCAATCGAGGACACCAGGGCAAGTCCTGCAGAACCCGCCTGGGCCTTATCATAACATCATCATCACCACACCACGTCACCACAACATCCTCCATCTCCAATGCGTATGAATGCTCAAGAAATTAATGCAACACAATATGTATATCATTGAACTGGTAAATCATAGAATCATGCCGGTTACCGAATGTTGTGATAATATACTCAATACGATCAATTCAGTCAAGCACATTCCAGGATATGAATCATAACATGAATCAACAACCACGAATCACGTCAACGTTCACAGTTTGGTCATATGAAACACAAACAAGTCAACACAATTCAACAACAACGACAATAAGTCAAGTGTATTTCCCTACCTTTTCGCAATCCAAGCACACAAGCAATCAATTATGATCCTTCACATATCCATCACCTACATAACATAATTATGTATAATTACCACCTACTCAATCAAATAATCATGCACATAACCTAGACTCATCATAACTTAATAGGAATATCAACTTAAAGAACAAACACGATTTTTCCGATTTTCCAAAGACATGACAGACTCGGAATAAAATATATAACTAATTCCAGAAAAATCAAATTGATACAAGGCCAATTGGATTGGAACCCCATGAGTCTTAGCTACAAATTATATCTAACGTGTTTTTCTCAAATCAAACTCTAGGTCATGCACATAACCTAGAGTTTTGATGATTTCAAAAGCGTGATTTAAACCGTCGCATAAAAAGTATTGATTCATAAAACGAGTTTAAAACATTATTTTGCAGTAATTCCAAATCCTATTATCATCTAGACTATACAAAGATGATGTATGAAGAAGCCTCATAACTGAATCGACATTTTAATTAGCGTTTCAAATCATTTTCCACAACCCAATCAGATTCGCGGACTTTTCAGCGACATGTTCATAAATAAATCACCTAGGACAAACCATAAAGAATTTGACTACGAGATTTTATATGCATAAACTAGACATCAAATAAACAGGACTCTCTTTTCAAACTTTTTGAAGACGAACAATTTAAAACAGTATAAACAATGGAATGAAATCGACTTACAAACAGGGAAATCGAATTAGGTTGGAATCGATGAGAAATTTTCAATCAAATGAAAGGCTCGACAATTCTTCTTCCTCTCCCTTTCTCTAGGTTTAGAAATGGTTTTATGAATGATAAAATGAAAAGAGGGGAGAGGGAGAGCGGCTCTTAGATTAGGTTTAGGGTAAATGGTGGTTACATGTTCCGGGTAGGGCAAATGGGTTAAACGGGTATGGTCGTTGGGTAAATGTAGATGGGTAATTCTTGACCCAAAAGACAAAATGTGATGTAGCCCGACTCAACATATACGATATAAACCCGACTTAATAACATTCACGATATTACGATGCAACCAATATAAAATGTATAATACTAATATATAAAAATATCCGTTTAATCGATTATATAAAATACGGGGTATTACAGTCTACCCTCCTTAAAAGAAACTTCGTCCCGAAGTTTACCCTCTCTACCAACCAACGCAAACGAATTATGAAACGCATATACAAAAGTATGTAAGGCACCCACCAAATTGAATATTAAACGCAGTATTACATTTGTAACACCCCGATTTATAAAGGAGCCTCTAGCAAGACATTCCCTAATAAACCGGACTGTTACCATCTCGGTTTTCCGAGGTAGTGAATATCAAATTAAACTCCAAGGCAAATTACATAATTTCTTTAACTTAACTTTTTTACAAAACCTCATTTACATCAAATTACAAAGAACTAACATAAATAAAAGTGAGAGTCTTCTAAATGATGATCTAGCTACTAAGTCTTCTGATCCAGTGTCTCACGCCCATCAAGCTCCCATCCTATCTCATAAACCTGTCAAGTCTGCTCGCCAATATTTGGGTCATCACAGGTGTTCACGAATACACAGGGTCAACCACGAGGTTGAGTAGGGAATACAATGAAACAACAAAATATGATATGCATGCTCCTCCGTCACCTCCACCTCCATCTCAACTCATATCTCATAACCCGTACAACCCAGCCATACCGATCCCCGGTAGACTATATATCGACCGTAGCCGATCCGGCTCCCAATCGAGGACACCAGGGCAAGTCTGCAGAACCCGCTTTGGGCCTTATCATAACATCATCATCACCACACCAAGTCACCACAACATCCTCCATCTCCAATGCGTATGAATGCTCAAGAAATTAATGCAACACAATATGTATATCATTGAACTGGTAAATCATAGAATCATGCCGGTTACCGAATGTTGTGATAATATACTCAATACGATCAATTCAGTCAAGCACATTCCAGGATATGAATCATAACATGAATCAACAACCACGAATCACGTCAACGTTCACAGTTTGGTCATATGAAACACAAACAAATCAACACAATTCAACAACAACGACAATAAGTCAAGTGTATTTCCCTACCTTTTCGCAATCCAAGCACACAAGCAATCAATTATGATCCTTCACATATCCATCACCTACATAACATAATTATGTATAATTACCACCTACTCAATCAAATAATCATGCACATAACCTAGACTCATCATAACTTAATAGGAATATCAACTTAAAGAACAAACACGATTTTTCCGATTTTCCAAAGACATGATAGACTCGGAATAAAATATATAACTAATTCCAGAAAAATCAAATTGATACAAGGCCAATTGGATTGGAACCCCATGAGTCTTAGCTACAAATTATATCTAACGTGTTTTTCTCAAATCAAACTCTAGGTCATGCACATAACCTAGAGTTTTCAGACTGATTTCAAAACCGATTTAAACCGTCGCATAAAAAGTATTGATTCATAAAACGAGTTTAAAACATTATTTTGCAGTAATTCCAAATCCTATTATCATCTAGACTATACAAAGATGATGTATGAAGAAGCCTCATAACTGAATCGACATTTTAATTAGCGTTTCAAATCATTTTCCACAACCCAATCAGATTCGCGGACTTTTCAGCGACATGTTCATAAATAAATCACCTAGGACAAACCATAAAGAATTTGACTACGAGATTTTATATGCATAAACTAGACATCAAATAAACAGGACTCTCTTTTCAAACTTTTTGAAGACGAACAATTTAAAACAGTATAAACAATGGAATGAAATCGACTTACAAACAGGGAAATCGAATTACGTTGGAATCGATGAGAAATTTTCAATCAAATGAAAGGCTCGACAATTCTTCTTCCTCTCCCTTTCTCTAGGTTTAGAAATGGTTTTATGAATGATAAAATGAAAAGAGGGGAGAGGGAGAGCGGCTCTTAAATTAGGTTTAGGGTAAATGGTGGTTACATGTTCCGGGTAGGGCAAATGGGTTAAACGGGTATGGTCGTTGGGTAAATGTAGATGGGTAATTCTTGACCCAAAAGACAAAATGTGATGTAGCCCGACTCAACATATACGATATAAACCCGACTTAATAACATTCACAATATTACGATGCAACCAATATAAAATGTATAATACTAATATATAATAATATCCGTTTAATCGATTATATAAAATACGGGGTATTAAAGTCTACTCTCCTTAAAAGAAACTTCGTCCCGAAGTTTACCCTCTCTACCAACCAACGCAAACGAATTATGAAACGCATATACAAAAGTATGTAAGGCACCCACCAAATTAAATATTAAACGCAGTATTACATTTGTAACACCCCGATTTATAAAGGAGCCTCTAGCAAGACATTCCCTAATAAACCGGACTGTTACCATCTCGGTTTCCCGAGGTAGTGAATAACAAATTAAACTCCAAGGCAAATTACATAATTTCTTTAACTTAACTTTTTTACAAAACCTCATTTACATCAAATTACAAAGAACTAACATAAATAAATGTGAGAGTCTTCTAAATGATGATCTAGCTACTAAGTCTTCTGATCCAGTGTCTCACGCCCATCAAGCTCCCATCCTATCTCATAAACCTGTCAAGTCTGCTCGCCAATATTTGGGTCATCACAGGTGTTCACGAATACACAGGGTCAACCACGAGGTTGAGTAGGGAATACAATGAAACAACAAAATATGATATGCATGCTCCTCCGTCACCTCCACCTCCATCTCAACTCATATCTCATAACCCGTACAACCCAGCCATACCGATCCCCGGTAGACTATATATCGACCGTAGCCGATCTGCCAGCTCCCAACTGAGGACACCAGGGCAAGTCCTGCAGAACCCGCCTGGGCCTTATCATAACATCATCATCACCACACCACGTCACCACAACATCCTCCATCTCCAATGCGTATGAATGCTCAAGAAATTAATGCAACACAATATGTATATCATTGAACTGGTAAATCATAGAATCATGCCGGTTACCGAATGTTGTGATAATATACTCAATACGATCAATTCAGTCAAGCACATTCCAGGATATGAATCATAATATGAATCAACAACCACGAATCACGTCAACGTTCACAGTTTGGTCATATGAAACACAAACAAGTCAACACAATTCAACAACAACGACAATAAGTCAAGTGTATTTCCCTACCTTTTCGCAATCCAAGCACACAAGCAATCAATTATGATCCTTCACATATCCATCACCTACATAACATAATTATGTATAATTACCACCTACTCAATCAAATAATCATGCACATAACCTAGACTCATCATAACTTAATAGGAATATCAACTTAAAGAACAAACACGATTTTTCCGATTTTCCAAAGACATGATAGACTCGGAATAAAATACATAACTAATTCAGAAAAATCAAATTGATACAAGGCCAATTGGATTGGAACCCCATGAGTCTTAGCTACAAATTATATCTAACGTGTTTTTCTCAAATCAAACTCTAGGTCATGCACATAACCTAGAGTTTTTGACGATTTCAAAACCGCGTAAACCGTCGCATAAAAAGTATTGATTCATAAAACGAGTTTAAAACATTATTTTGCAGTAATTCCAAATCCTATTATCATCTAGACTATACAAAGATGATGTATGAAGAAGTCTCATAACTGAATCGACATTTTAATTAGCGTTTCAAATCATTTTCCACAACCCAATCAGATTCGCGGACTTTTCAGCGACATGTTCATAAATAAATCACCTAGGACAAACCATAAAGAATTTGACTACGAGATTTTATATGCATAAACTAGACATCAAATAAACAGGACTCTCTTTTCAAACTTTTTGAAGACGAACAATTTAAAACAGTATAAACAATGGAATGAAATCGACTTACAAACAGGGAAATCGAATTACGTTGGAATCGATGAGAAATTTTCAATCAAATGAAAGGCTCGACAATTCTTCTTCCTCTCCCTTTCTCTAGGTTTAGAAATGGTTTTATGAATGATAAAATGAAAAGAGGGGAGAGGGAGAGCGGCTCTTAAATTAGGTTTAGGGTAAATGGTGGTTACATGTTCCGGGTAGGGCAAATGGGTTAAACGGGTATGGTCGTTGGGTAAATGTAGATGGGTAATTCTTGACCCAAAAGACAAAATGTGATGTAGCCCGACTCAACATATACGATATAAACTCGACTTAATAACATTCACAATATTACGATGCAACCAATATAAAATGTATAATACTAATATATAATAATATCCGTTTAATCGATTATATAAAATACGGGGTATTAAAGTCTACCCTCCTTAAAAGAAACTTCGTCCCGAAGTTTACCCTCTCTACCAACCAACGCAAACGAATTATGAAACGCATATACAAAAGTATGTAAGGCACCCACCAAATTAAATATTAAACGCAGTATTACATTTGTAACACCCCGATTTATAAAGGAGCCTCTAGCAAGACATTCCCTAATAAACCGGACTGTTACCATCTCGGTTTCCCGAGGTAGTGAATAACAAATTAAACTCCAAGGCAAATTACATAATTTCTTTAACTTAACTTTTTTACAAAACCTCATTTACATCAAATTACAAAGAACTAACATAAATAAAAGTGAGAGTCTTCTAAATGATGATCTAGCTACTAAGTCTTCTGATCATGTGTCTCACGCCCATCAAGCTCCCATCCTATCTCATAAACCTGTCAAGTCTGCTCGCCAATATTTGGGTCATCACGGTGTTCACGAACACAGGGTCAACCACGAGGTTGAGTAGGGAATACAATGAAACAACAAAATATGATATGCATGCTCCTCCGTCACCTCCACCTCCATCTCAACTCATATCTCATAACCCGTACAACCCAGCCATACCGATCCCCGGTAGACTATATATCGACCGTAGCCGATCTGCCAGCTCCCAACTGAGGACACCAGGGCAAGTCCTGCAGAACCCGCCTGGGCCTTATCATAACATCATCATCACCACACCACGTCACCACAACATCCTCCATCTCCAATGCGTATGAATGCTCAAGAAATTAATGCAACACAATATGTATATCATTGAACTGGTAAATCATAGAATCATGCCGGTTACCGAATGTTGTGATAATATACTCAATACGATCAATTCAGTCAAGCACATTCCAGGATATGAATCATAACATGAATCAACAACCACGAATCACGTCAACGTTCACAGTTTGGTCATATGAAACACAAACAAGTCAACACAATTCAACAACAACGACAATAAGTCAAGTGTATTTCCCTACCTTTTCGCAATCCAAGCACACAAGCAATCAATTATGATCCTTCACATATCCATCACCTACATAACATAATTATGTATAATTACCACCTACTCAATCAAATAATCATGCACATAACCTAGACTCATCATAACTTAATAGGAATATCAACTTAAAGAACAAACACGATTTTTCCTGATTTTCCAGCACATGACAGACTCGGAATAAAATATATAACTAATTCCAGAAAAATCAAATTGATACAAGGCCAATTGGATTGGAACCCCATGAGTCTTAGCTACAAATTATATCTAACGTGTTTTTCTCAAATTCCAAACTTATCAAGAGTTTTCAGACTGATTTCCAAAACTGACAGAAATCGCATAAAAAGTATTGATTCATAAAACGAGTTTAAAACATTATTTTGCAGTAATTCCAAATTCTATTATCATCTAGACTATACAAAGATGATGTATGAAGAAGCCTCATAACTGAATCGACATAAAAATTAGGGTTTCAAATCATTTTCCACAACCAAATCAGATTCGCGGACTTTTCAGCGACATGTTCATAAATAAATTACCTAGGACAAACCATAAAGAATTTGACTACGAGATTTTATATGCATAAACTACACATCTAATAAACATGACTCTCTTTTCAAACTTTTTGAAGAAGAACAATTTAAAATAGTATAAACAATGGAATGAAATCGACTTACAAACAGGGAAATCGAATTAGGTTGGAATCGATGAGAAATCTTCAATCAAATGAAAGGCTCGACAATTCTTCTTCCTCTCCCTTTCTCTAGGTTTAGAAATGGTTTTATGAATGATAAAATGAAAAGAGGGGAGAGGGAGAGTGGCTCTTAGATTAGGTTTAGGGTAAATGGTGGTTACATGTTCCGGGTAGGGCAAATGGGTTAAACGGGTATGGTCATTGGGTAAATGTAGATGGGTAATTCTTGACCCAAAAGACAAAATGTGATGTAGCCCGACTCAACATATACGATATAAACCCGACTTAATAACATTCACGATATTACGATGCAACCAATATAAAATGTATAATACTAATATATTATAATATCCGTTTAATCGATTATATAAAATACGGGGTATTACATAAAGTAGCAGTCCTGGAAGACTTCCACACCCGGGTACCTAGCCTTGGCCGCAGAGTCATAGATTGGCTCCGGAAAGCCATGGTAGAGTTCGGACTCTCCCTCGGGGACAAAGTATCCATCGAGGGTCAGATGATAGGGACGGAGGATAACTCCGTGCTTCTTGCATTTTCGGACTAGGAGGTTCATCTCCTGGACATCTTCATTGGTAGGTTCATATCCCAGTCCAAAGGGAATGTTGGGGACCTTAGCCTGTTTCAAGGGAGGCAAGGTGCCCTTCAGTGGATTGAGGGGCAAACCCGGGAAGTAACCCTGGCGCATCATAATACGGTTGACTGTGAGGTTGGCGAACGGGTCATAATCAAAGGCTGTTGATTCATCAGTTATGGCATTCACAGCTTGGAATCCCCCCATTTCATTATCATCTTCCTCAATGGTTTAGGAGGATATTCCCTTTCTCATGACAACTTTGATTGGGGAAGCAGGAATTGTGATTGTTTTCCCGTTGAAGGGGCCCCTGATCTTCTAGTTGAGAGTCGAGGTAACCGCCTTGACGGCGTGGATCCAGGGACGTCCCAGGAGCATATTGAAGGAGACGTCGATGTCCACCACCTGAAAACTGGCTTGTCTTTCAAGCGGTCTGGTTGTGATGGTCAGAGTGACGAGCCCCGCGACCTTGCGACGAGTGCCGTCGTAGGCGCATACTCCTTGGTTCGTTTGGACAAATCGGCTTCCTTAATCCCCAGCTTGTGATCAGTCTTGAGGGGAATGACATTCACCGCAGATCCATCATCCACAAGGACCATGGGCACATTTTTCTTGAGGCATTGTACGGTGATGTACAGGGCGAGGTTATGATTGGCTCCGAAGGGAGGGATATCTTCGTCAGAAAAGACAACTGGGTTGTTCAAATCAGGGGCGTCCCTTGTCATATGTGCCACTATTTCTTCAGGGGAAGAGGTGGAGGGCACGGTCAGTTTTCCCAAGGCTTGCAGCAAAGCCTGTCGATGCTCAAAGGACGTTGCGATCTGTTGCCAGATCGAGATCTCGGCTTTTGCCTTCTGAAGCTGATTGAGGATTGAATTCTCAAGAGCCCTCAGTTGAGTGTCTACTTCTGGGACGACTTGGTCATTCGTCGTTGGAACGACCGTTGGATTTTTCGGGTTCTGATATGGGCGTCCGGACCGGGTAAGGTGGCCGATCTCTTTCTCCTGTTTCTCTTTCTCTGGGACAAGGTAGACATCTTCAACGTCGTCTCTCCAGATGCCGTTGATTTCAGGATCTCGAAGGCACCTAGGAGGGGTATTTCTTGGTGAGTAGTTTTTGTGAGAGATATTTTTGTGAGGGTAATTTTTGTGGGGGTAGGTTTTGTGGGCTTGATTATTGTGAGGTTGATTATTGTGAGGTTGATTATTGTGAGGTTGATTATTGTGAGGTGCATGCCAGAATGGTCGCGGGAGCAATCCGTCCTGGTGTGGGTAGTTTTGGGCGCTCGAGGGACTTTCCCTCGGGTGTGGCGGCGGAGGATTGAAGATGAGTCGACGGTAGGCATCGTCAAGTCGGGTAATCCTCTCGGAGAGGCTGGCTCTGGCCTCCTCAACCTGTTGGAACATGGTGAGCATAGTGGCAGCGCTAAACACAAATACCCCGTCCGAGGGATCTTTCTCCAAGGCGTTCACTTCGTCATCAACGAGCAGGATGAGGTGTGAGTAGTCCAGCGTTGGCTCATCGTTGGAGATGGCATGGATTCCCAGAGGATTTGTTTTGTTGTTTGGCTTAGTCGGTGGGTCCGATTGGTTGTAACTTTCCCTGGTCCATGAGCCTCTTTAGAGAACTTGCGTAAGTTGACCCTATATTAGTGAATACTCTCTGGGGGCGCTCAACTCTCTTAGCAGATGGTTCAACGAGGGTAACCTCATCGATCTATTTTGTTTGGCCGTAAGGGCGAGATCCGGTCGAGTTGGATCCTTGGTAGACTCTGCCAGCAGTCTTGGCCAAGACACCCTTCCGGAGGTCATCTTCAATGCGTGTCCCAAGAATTTGCAGATCCTGGAAGGTCTCAATATTTTGATACCTCAGTAAGTTGACATACACTGGGCGGAGATTGCTGACGAACTTTTCCACTAAAGTTGATTCACTCCACATCGACCAATTGAGTACTCACCCTCCTCCAACGGGTTAAGAACTCGGTGAACCCTTCCTTATCGTTCTGGGTTAGAACCTCAAGAGTACGGGTATTGGCTTGGATTTCAACATTGTCGGTGTATTGTTTGGCGAATTCAACTGCGACCTCATCCCAAGTAGTAAGGTTTTTCGGATCAAGGGAGTAATACCACTGGCGAGGGATCGGTTCCAAAGAGGACGGAAAGATTCGGGTGAAAAGTTCCTCTTTGACCCCTTTAATGGCCATGTAGTCTTTGAAGGCACGTATATGATTGAGCGGGTCCTCCACTCCTTTGAACTTAGGCACATCAGTTAGGGTAAAGTTGTCGGGTAATTGATCCCCAACAGGTTCGAACCTTCGGTTGTTCTCAAGATGGATATTGTTACCCCGGGCTAGGAGCTGTTCTTCCAAGAGCTTTAGCCTCTTCTCAGTTTCAGTCAGAGGTGCAGCATTATGTTCTCCAGTTTCATTGTTTTCCAGGGCGTCGATACGGGTCTCGACGCGATCCAGGGTGACCTTAAGAGCGGTGAGCAGGTTGGCTAGCTGATCGGTCGTGACATCTCTGTTGTTATCATTGTTGCTGTTGTTGACAGACGAAGTTGAAGACGGGGCCATGGCTCTGAGGCAGAAAAACGGCTCGCATTACACTTCAATCCGACACGGTTCGAAGACTGAACGCAGACAACACAAAGGACGAGACAAAGATCATACTCAACAAGACGAGGGTGACCGTGTATGGTTCCTCGGTGCTGACTCGATTTATGACGTGACGGTGTTGACCGAACTTTTGACACGAGTCCAACATAACGGCGCGACACCATTGGACGGATCTCGTGGTGAGACGACTCATAAGTAAAGACCCATAAGTACGTTTGCTTCGACTCGATAGACACGAGGCGGAATTCGAATGGTGGACTGAAGTTTTCGAAAATAGAAATTTTCAAAAAGATTCATTTGTCGCTTTAATGGACGACCTCCGAAGATAGAGATCTCCGAAAGTCGATGAGTTGAAAGGGTTGTCTTAAGTTTATTTGCAAAAGACGGTTTTGAGTTTGAGTTGGTTCGGAAAACAGTGTATTGCCTCCCAAGACGGTTTTTGAAATTCAAAATTGTATGTTTTTAAAATCGGGTTTGAAATGTTCGAAAAGGTCTCGGGGACGGTGCATGGTCCTCGAGATCTCGAAAGTGTCTCGAGAAAAAGGGTGTGTGCTTTTCTCGGGTTTTGAAAGAGCCATTGTCGGCGCGAAACGGGTTAAAATCCGTGTCTAGACGCGGCGATTATAACGAAGTAAGAAGGTGATTTGAAATGGTTGTAAAACACCGGGTTTGAAAATCGTCATTACGACGGCCTAGAAAGGCGTGTTGAAATGGTTATAAAAAACCGGGTTTGAAAATTGTCATTACGACGGCCTTGAAAGGCGTGTTGAAATGGTTATAAAGACCGGGTTTGAAAATCGTCATTACGACGGCCTAGAAAGGCGTGTTGAAATGGTTATAAAAACCGGGTTTGAAAATCGTCATTACGACGACCTAGAAAGGCGTGCAACGGTCGGCAAAAGACCGAGGTTTGAAATGGCCATTATAACGGCGCCAAAGGGTGATTTTGAATGTTTGAAAATGACACGGAAGGACTTATGATCAAGTAGCACATAAGCACTCACAGTTCATTATATTATGCATTATGCTGACACGGGTTTTGGCTTAAGAGGGTGGGTTAGACACCAAATAATCAAACCCCGATTTGCGAGAGGGATACCAATCCAAACAAAATGTGTAAGGAGGGTGCCCTAGCCTCGTGCTCGAAAGTGATGAAAGCTCTTTGACGAAACAGAAATGTGTAACATCAATGGTATGCTTGACTCAATCAGGCTTCGAAACATGGGGATGAGAAAACTCACGCCGACGAGACGAGCCAATTGGTCGAAAAGGGTTAGGTTGTGGGCCCGGATAAGGAACCCGACCGTGACCGTAATATCAATTAATGCATTCCAACCAAGACCTCGTTCGAGTCTCACCATCTAGAGATCACAAAGACGTAAGTGTCCTAGTCCCCCCCAGCGGAGTCGTCAAATCTGTGGACATGGCCCACCTGCAAGCCCAGCCGATCTGTGGACATACAGTGGTCTTTCGAAAGCCACGCTCGGCGGCGTAAAAATGCTTTCGACCGGATCGTTTTAAATCGGTCGGTTTCGTCTCGGTAAGGGTCTCGAAACGATTAGAGATGTTCGGAGTCGCCACCAAGCATTTGTGGGATGCTTGGAACCCGTTCGAATTCCACTTTATACCTCGGTCAAATCGAAGCACAAAGCAGCGTTTGACATAGGTATTAAAGATAAGGAAATCGTCCCTCTTTAGCATCCTATCTCTAGAATGACTCTCGTACGCCCTGGATAAGGTCGTCCACTATACAAAGTTTTTGAGTAAGAGGTGAAGGTACGTATTGGGAAGCCCTTTAATCAGACACCCAATCCCGCCGCAGTAGCGGCCTCTACTGATCGATCTTTGTTGGTTGAATGCAAAAGTTGATAAAACGGTTTAAATGCATGAATGCGCATCCAATAATTTAAACCTAACATGTGAGAGCTTTCTAAGTTGGTTGATTTAATCCAAGTATCAAGTATAAGATGTCGAGTTGGATTAATGATTGATTTGCATGCAAGCCGGAAATTAAACATCCATTTACCGTATTAGGTTTAGGGTGCATAACGTGATCCATTTGTCTTAGTAAAGCGTTTTGCAGATATGAGTTTGAATAAACAAATAGTCATCTCATCCGTCCTATATCCGGGCTAATCGGAGTCGGGATCGTCCTAGACTAATGCTGGAAAGGGAAAAGGCCCTGTACCAGACGGCTACATGAGGCACGAGCCAGCCGGCGGTGTAAAGCGGCCTCTACTAATGATTAGGGAAAACCGTCTATACTCGATATGTTGAAGGTTATATGCATACAATGCAACATCCATTAGATTAATCCTAGCATGTGAGAATTAACTAAGTCGGTGAACACGTAGTTTATCATGCATTGGGTCGAAGTAGGTATATAGGTTGATTGCGTGTGAGAGCATACAAACAATATAATAAAGAAATAAATACAATAAAAATACAACAAAGAAAATTACAATAATTACAACGGGTTAATCGATTTACGTCGAAAATACACTTAAAACGGATGGTTTTAGAAAAGAAAGGTAAAATAAATTAACGAACAGATTATTAGGTGATAATACGAGTAATAGTTAATTAATACGTAAAGCTAATAACTATGTCAAAGCAACAACGAAGTTCAGGGAGAAATTCAACCCGGAACAGCGTAGCGATCTTTGCGTCCTTTGGAAGAGGCGCAGCGATTCTGCGTCTGCTTTCGACCGAATTCTGGTTGTGAAGCGGAATTACATATCGTTAATATTCATTGGTAAATTAATGATTGATTATTGATATTTGACTCGGATAGAAGTGGTTTAATAAATTATTTACATGTGAATGGGTCATAAAAACAATAAAACATCAGATAAAGCTAATTAGGACAAATTAATTACAAGGTTAATAATGAATTAAATTAAATAGGTTAATTAGGTTGTTAATGTTAAATTAATGACGATGATGACGATAATTAAACAGACTAAAAATATACAAAGAATGAATTCCAGAGACTTGATATGGATGAATCGAATCTCTAAAACCCGGATTTGTTTTTATGACGAAAACCCGCAAATATGAATTACTTGGGATTTAAGTCGGGAATAAAAAGGTAATGAATTAAAAATAAATTATATGCTAAGATCATCATGCCAAAGAAATAAGAACAAACAAAGACGAAGCAAAAATAAACAGACGAATTAAACAAAAGACGAAGGAAGAAGAAGAAGGAAAGAAGCTGCGGCGGCCCTCAGGAAGAGACGCCAGTCTTTGCGTCCCTTCGAAAAGGCGCAACAGTTGCTGCGTTCCATCTCGATATCAGTCTCCCATTAATCCGTTAAAAATGCTTTGAATAAAGGTTTTGTAAATCGGTTTTGAATATATTCTCGACGTAAACCTTACAATAATGATTACAAAAATAAAGTACGATAATAAAAGATGGGATTTACACCCTCAGACTTACATGTTTGACGAAACGAGACTAACTAAGTTAACTTTTAGAGATGCTCGACTCGAATGTACGACGAAAGTGCCCTCTAAGAGGAAATTAAACAAAGTTGATTAAGTTGATTGATGTGGAGTTGGTCAAATTGGTCAGTCATGCAAACGAGGCTGGTACTCAGAAGGATCCGAGCTTACGTGGTCGAAAGTTCAAGCACGTAGACGCCAAAAAGCAAGAGCGTGGTCTTAGAATGCAAAGGGAGAAGAGAAGGGCGGACACTCGCGTGAGAAATATGAGGACCGAAGGTCTCTATTTATACTAATCACGGAATTAGGGTTTCGGTGAAACTTTGGAAGTAAATCTCGAAAAGATTTGAAACTAGGCAGAAAGGAGCTGGGGAAGAGGCGCAGCAAGAGCTGCATCTCAAGGAAGAGGCGCAGCACCTGATGCGCCCTTTCCCCAATGGTTTCCTCCTGCGGAAGAAAGATTTCCGCGTTTCTATTATGGAATTTGCGGTTTGATCTTGATTTCCTTATTATTTATAAAATCATTTCGGGATATAATTTACCAAAGATTAAAAGATTGAAAATATGGAATAGAAATATCCGGAACATTCCAGAATATTCTGACTCGGCATTTTTAAACGGTTATTAGAAAATGAAGACGGTTTTTGACCCGGACTCCAAATATACTCTATTTACTGTCAAAACGACCGTAATGGCGCGTAGATGACGACCAAGGGGTTGACACAAGTGTTTGAGCTATCACTTGACGATAAACTTACGAACTGTCATAAATCGTTCCGTGTACCAAACATGCGGCCCAATCATCACCGGGTGACTTGCAGGAGGTGCAGAAATGAGGTATCTAAAGAGCCCCCCCTTTGACTGAGGCTTAGACAAGGCGAAAGTCAAAGTATAGCCATCAGGTCAATCGAAGATTACAACCTGACGACTATGGCGACGCGAGGGGGCTCAAGGGGTCTGAGCAAAGGACCTGTCATCGGGAACATTATAGAGTCTGTCGACTATTGGGGAGGGTCGTTTAAAGTCCATTAGACTACGTGAGGAGGCTCTTGACCATAAGAAGAGACTATACCGAGATTCCTTGAAACTCCTTACTCGTCGGACTCAAGGGAAGCAAAACGTAATATTTGAAGAGTAGCGGGACGTTGACAGAACCGCCGGGAGAAATCGCTTGGTCGGTCTCAAACAAACTTCGGCAAAACTCGAGATTGATGTTGAACTTCACGTGTTGAGAGGGACGATTGGCTGTCCGGAACTCTCATCGGGGAACATAATCAAGGCGATCTCGACGTGTTGAGAGGGACAATTGGTTGTCCGGAACTCTCGCAGGGGGAACATAACCGAGGCGTGTCGAAACACCTATCAGAGTGTATTCGCTCGTTTTGGCAAGCGAGGTCTTGATAAATTACCGCGACGATTCGTAGTTTCCTCGAAAATACGGGTCGGGTGAATATTAAACATCAAATGAACCAAATATATGATATATGGTGTTGAGGAAGAGGCGCACCAAAGATGGCCCCACAAATAACGAACTTATAACGAAATTTCGAAAATTGACTTGGAGGGGAACAGAGGCCCAAAGCAAGAGCGCATCTCTTGGAAGAGGCGTAGCATCTGTTGCGGCCTTTGTTGGATGTATCCCTGTCTGAGTAAAAACTCGATAAAAATCGTGTTTTATTCATAATTTTCGAAACATAAATCATAAAATACTCTCTCAAATTCCAACCATTTCATGCCAAAATTTGATCAAAATCTTGCATTTGCCATGATTAATCGAGGTATGTGTATTATTTTTGCATTAATCTTCTGCATTTGAACAATTTGGACCGACAAATTAGGTTTCCCAACCCTAAAAAATGTCAAAAATTTGGGGCTTTTCCCCCAAACGATTTTGCCTTGTAAAATTGACTTTTTAAATGGATAATTGGCAGTATAAGGATCATAACCATGTATTCATTTCGAAGTTTCATTGAGTTTTGAGCGTTTGAGTGAAATTGTGACGGTCCCACAGCTGAACTGTAAATTGCTTCAAAAATAGCCTTAGGATTGCCCATTTGTAATGAAACTTGATATTTGGAATCTTTGTATGATGGGTAAACTTCCTACCATCTTGGAATTTTGATTTGTGAAGGCTTTTTCAGGACACTTTTCTAGGGCATAATCACCGTTATAACGAAATGCTGTCGAAATTCCGACTCGAAACCATGACTAGGCGTCAACATAGACTTGACTTGACCCATATTACCAGATGAGCGGTCGGGTTTTTGGGAAAAAATGGCCAAAGATGGCGAGAAAAGAGCGATTTCGGAGCTTTGAAAGCTGGAAAATCTACTAACTAAGGCTCGTCGTCACTTGTCGCGGCCTAATTCACTTTAATTTTGCAGGTGATGAGGCTTCTATGTCAGGGAGAGGTCCCATGGACGTGGACACTATTCTTAACCCTTCTCGTACGCTCGAGGAGGTGTTAGAGCAGAGCTTTCTTTTTGCAATGGCAGCTGAGGACGAGGTCGTCGAGGAGGAGTCCCCGAGGCGGGCCAATGTTGGACGAGGCGGTCATCAGCTGAGGGGAGCATCCGAGTGGGCTGAGAGATGGGATAGCGGATATCTCATCTGGGCAGCGGAGAGTCACTTGTCCTACAGGACGGTGAAGAGCTTGGTAAATCAAATTCATCATTATTTTATTCACCTTCTTTTATTTTTCTTTTGATATCCCTTTCCTCTTTCGTTCGAGCTAAAGATAGCTCTTTCTTTGAATCAAAATAGGAGGCCAGGAACATCTGGTCTTTCTCGGGTTACACCACGATGATGGAGGCTTACGGGAGACCGTCGGCGGAGGAACAGACCATCATTAAGTTGGGAGCCTTTGTTGCTTTGGTATGAGCGTAGAGGGATATCAAGGGAAGGAAGATCCGGGCTAACCTTTGCCTGATTCGAGCTTTCCTTGATCGGTTCTGGGACACGACCTCGACCTTTCACATGCCTTTTGGTGAGGTTGGAGTCACGTTGGAGGATTACGGCATGATTTCCGGCTTGCCGTGTGGGACCGAGGCTGTGGTGTGGCCGGAGACATCCATGAGAGTAGACTCGGCTGAGGCTAGGAGCTTGATCGGTTGGAACCTGGCGGCGAAAGCTCGCAAGGTCCCGACGGTGGTGACTTTGCTCGCAAGGTCCCGACGGTGGTGACGATCGATGGGAGGGAGACGGCTCCTCTTCCCTGTACTGCGGAGCAGAGAGCTCGTTTGTGGCTCTGGTGGTTTTTGTCTTCGTTCTACCTCGGAGACAAGGGAGAGAGGCTGTTGACAAAGCTTCTCCCCTTCCTTTCTGGCTTGAGTGGCCTAGGTCGTTGGGACTGGGTCACTGCTGGTTTTGTGGTCCTCATTCGCTACATGAGGGCCATGGTTCATCCTGAGTTGGTGGAGAAGTGGACTTCTCCTGCCACTGTTGGTCCTGGACTGCTGCTGGAGGTATGAACCTTCACTTCGTATCATGAAAGATCATTTCCTTTCCTTATCAAATCACGAAAGATCGTTATTGATTATCTTGTTTGCAGGCGTGGGTGTACTCCTACTTTAGGGCTTCGCGCCCAAGAGAACGGAGCGGGGGGGAGCCTATCCCGTTGTGAGGGATTGGGTGATGTGTCGCAAAAAGAGTCAACGTTCTTCTCATAATGTCTGTCGACGGGATGTGAATGCCCTGCAGCTGAGTGGCGTGAGTATCACTTTCCTTTATTTGCTTTCTCATCGATTCCTTTTAGAACTGATCATAAGAATGACCCCTTGTTTGCTTATCTCAGTGGGTGCCCAGGCCTTGGGCGGACTACACTGGCGTCCCTCCATTTGTGGCTGAGGTTCTTCGACCTAGGAGCTCAAGCCGGTTGCTGCTGAGGACGTCGATGGGTCCCGTGTGGTACTTGGGTGAGCGTTTGGCTCGCCAGTGCTCTCGAGATGCCTTCACGGTCCCCATCGACCCTCCTCGGATGATGTTCAGGGAGCCTTCGATCCGAGAGGGAGGCTGACTTGGTAGACGTCGGTGGTGACGCTCTCCTTCTTCCTGGCGAGGACTACTCCGCGTTCCTCTACCGGAGGTTTGCGTACTGGCCGATGGTGGTAAGTACTTCACTTTTCTTTTGAATGGCTTGAAAACAAGATGAATGATCATCCATTAATGGAAACCATTTGATTTTTTCAGGAGGTTGAGGCGGCGGGCGTCGAGCCCCCAGCGTACCCCGAGACCCTCGAGTACACTGACGCGGCGGGGAAGACGACGATCTCCGAGCTTCGCGACTTCGGCGAGGCGGTGACAGATGCTGTCCTGGACGAGTGGCAACATCTGATTCGGAGGGTAAGTTCCCCAACTTAATTAGCTTTTGTATAAGAATACATTTTTTTAATTCTTGTCCAATCATTGAGAATCCTTGTTTATTGAAATGCAGGTAGCGCCATCTCGTTTCGGGGCTTTGTGGAGGGTAGCCAACCGGCTACGGGCTACTGCCGTCAAGGCCCTTGCTGGCGGTCGAGGACGTCATGTATAAACCATCCGTTTACTTCGTTTTCTAACTTTCTTTATGTTTGAAATAATTGAGATGAGCCAATTTTTGTCATTTGCAGAGGGAGCGTGACTTGGAGCGAGAGCTAGCGCAGTCCCGAGAGGAAACAACTCGCCTGCTGAGGGAGCTAAAGGTCTGCGACGCCGAGATCGCTGCTCTCGAGGTGAGAGTTACTTAGCTAGGCGGCGACCAGTAGTAGTTCGTTTGTTTTCCTGTTGTTTTTGTTGTTGGCTGCACTGCATACACTTTTGCACATTTTTAGGACCTTTATTTTGGACTTTCGGACTTTGTTTGGGCACGAGCCCTGATTTGGTGTACATATTTCTTTTTGGTTGTATATATGACGGCCTGAGTACCTTTGCTGCTGGGTTGTCTTGTTTGTACCTGCAGGTTAGCTATGGACATGTTTGGTAGATGACGGTTTATGCCGTCACACTGCCGAAATTTACATAGAAATCGCACATAAAACACGTATTTGTACACATGGCCTAAATTAGCGCAAGACAAAGACTCGGACAAAAAAAAATGCAAAAAATTTGCCGAACATGACCGGACGGTAGGAAGGGTTACCCCAAAAAAAAAAAAGAAAACGAAAACATATAAGTTTGAAATGTGATATGAAACGGGAGTGAAATGATTCCCCAAAAAGAAAAAAAATTAAAAAGAAACGGATAAGTTTGAAAAAATAAATAATTAAATTGGTGAAATGATTCCCCAAAAAAGAAAATTAAAAAGGAAATGGATAAGTGTGCTGAATTGACGAAAATGCCGATCTCGTCTCGAAATACGTGCCCGTGGAATTAGGAAACTCGAAATACGGTAATTGGACGGAATTGCCAAAAATAATAACCCATACGAATAGGAAATTCTGCTTTAAGGAATTAGGAAAGATCCAACGCGGAAAATCACAGAAATACAGTTGAGGAAGAGGCGGAGCATGAGCTGCGTCCCTTTGAAGAGGCGCAGCAGGTGCTGCGCCCTTTCCCCAGTGTGTCCGTCCTGATAGATTTTAGGAAACAACTTTTAGTATAAATATAGACGTCGATGGACGTTTTATTCACATAATTCTTCCGTCTTTATTCCGTCTATTACATAAAAACTCTCTAATTAATTATACATCATGAATACTTTAGAAATCCGTCTTAATGAATGGACCAACGAATTCTCAAATGTGGAGAAACACGATATGGGTGCCTACAACTTTGGATCGATTTTGAGCTTGAAGCTAATTAAGGTCGTCAAACCGTTCTTGGATGCTTGTCTTGAGTATTGAGACCTGAACTTCCACGTGTTTGCCTTCCCTGGAGGTGATATCTCGTCCGTTTCCGAAGAAATTGCTTGCAATTGGCGGTTGGGACCAGAACATATGCCTGCTATTCCCTCTACTTCTCAAGGATATAAGAATAAATTTAGGGATTTGCTTTGATTGACAAGAGCTGAGGTTGATCGCCTTATGACCTCAAAAGTAGTCCGAATGCTTGATTTTATCGATCGATTCATTAATAGGGCAGACCCTCTATCTCCTATGTGGCGAGGCGTAGGGCATTTGGGTTTTGCCTATTGTATGGTTATGTCCTTCAAGGGCATGTTGATGAGGATATGAGAGGTGATCCTCGCTATTTGCGCCTAGTTGAGCAGATGGAGCTTCGCATGAGCCTAGCTTGCCTATGTTTAGGAGAGATCCTATTGTGGTTAGATAACAGGAAAGCCAACCGCGACCTTCCTTATTTAGGAAGTCCCATTATCTTGCAGGTAAAAGAATACAACTTTTCTTCTCTTTTTCTCTTTTTCTCTTTTTTCGTTTTTTTTTTTCGTTTTTTTTATACTAATACCTGCTTTGGTAGGTTTGGCTTATGGAGCGTCTTCGACTGATCGAGCCCCCAGTTAATAATCCTGCTTATCATGCTCGCTCAATTGCAATGAGAACCAGGCTTTACATGGTGGATTTTACTAGGGTTTGCAACTACTGGGAGAATAAATTGAAGAACAAGGATGGACCCTTGATTAGATGGATTGTACCATGGTGGCATCTTAAGTCTGTTACTGGAGTGTCGTCTCAGGTGTAACACCCCCTCATACCAAGGTGCCTTACCAGGACCACCCTACCATGAGAGTGCGTTACCATCTCGGTTGCCCGAGGTTAGTACATATCAAAAGCGTCTGAACTGAGCACATTTATTAAAGTAATGTAAAAAGCAAAGTTTACAATATCCGAAACCAAATACTGTTTAATGAACTACAACTTCAAAGTCTTAATAATAAAAGAAAACTCGCTAAGAACTCAGACAGTGATGCTATGACTCGTGGTGGCAATTCTCCCAAGATAATCCCCAAGCTCTCACTAGCAAAACTCGTCAAGCCCCGCTCACCATCCCCGAATGGATCACCGCAGATTCCACAAACAACAACGGGGTCAGTATTATGCAACAAACAAGACAAACAAATGCAATACTCGTCTGATCATCGTCAACTCCCAATCACCCTGTCTCACATAGTAACCGACTACACACTAAAGTGTGTAGCCCTGCCAGATTACCCATCGCAACAGGTAATCCTCGCCGCCAGTGGGTGACCGCAGCCGATCCCACCTAGTCCAGCTCCTCACGAGCGACAACGATCCCTGTCCCTTAATGTGCACATCCCCTCCCGTGGCGGGTTCCACGGAGGGCGAACTAGGGTGTGAAGCCACTCCCGCAAGTGACTCCACCATAATCACAATCACATGACATTACTGTCATCTCAATCCCCTCACACCAACACTGTCACAACAATCTCCATATTACGATGATCAACAGACAACGATAATTACAACAACATGTCATGTAAAGCACAGTAAACTGAGTAGGGAAACCCTACCTTAGTAATCACAGCAGTAAGCAACACGGACAATCAAAAAGGCTCCTCTACGAAGTCTTCTCCTATACAATGATCATACAACACAATTACACTTTGTATAATTCCCAACATCCCCTTTCATATAAATGTATAGCAACCCGAAACAATGCAATAATTACAAAGATGTACTTACCAACAGTGCAACCAGAACTTATACGCAAGAATCACCGCAATTATCCACACAAAGATGCTACGAAATGCTCAAAGGAATGATTAGGGAATGATTTGGGTATGATTAGGGTAACGTAGAAATGATAACGCTGTGAAAAGTGATATTAGAAACTGACACGGAAATATAAAATACCCTAATCACTCCTTAATCAAACCGTCGAAATATAACTTCGCCAAACCGGACACTCGGTCGAGTGCAACAACACTCGGCCGAGTGTCCAATACTCGGTCGAGTATTCGCTATACTCGGCCGAGTATTCCTCGGCAGAACCGAAATAACACGCACTAAGAGCACTACTCGGCCGAGTAGGCTCTACTCGGTCGAGTAGGCTCCAAAGAAGATCCGTAGTGTTACAATCTTTCCCCCTAAAAAGAACTTCGTCCCGAAGTTCACACTCTACTACACACAAGCACAACACCACGACACAAGACTCTAACAATCACATGAGACAACTCCAAGGAACTACACAAAACGCATCTCCCGACACGAATCAAACAAAGCAAAGAAAACACAAAACACTATCGCGACCATCTCCTACCCCCCCTAAAAAGACAACGGTTACGTCCCCGTAACCAAACATACCTGATCAAAAAGGTTAGGAAAGCGGTCTCGCATAGCTTCCTCGGGTTCCCATGTTGCTTCCTCCACATTATGATTAGACCAAAGGACCTTGAGTAAGACCGTCTCACCATTCCGGGTCTTACGAACCTTGCGATCAAGAATCTCCTTAGGAATCTCGGCATAGGACAAGGATTCATCAAGTTCGATGTTCTCCATCTCGAGGATGTGCGACGGATCACTCACATATTTCCGGAGTTGAGACACATGAAAGACATTGTGCACTCTATCCAAAGCTGGTGGTAAAGCTAACCTGTAGGCTACCTCGCCAACACGGTCCAGAATTTCATAAGGACCTATAAACTTTTGGCTTAGCTTACCCTTTTTCCCAAACCTCATAACACCTCGCATAGGTGACACTTTCAAAAGCACCTTGTCACCTACCGCGAACTCAATGTCCCTGCGGTGTAAGTCGGCATAGCTCTTCTGACGATCTTGAGCTGCTCTCATCTTTTGGCGAATCAACTGGATTTGCTCAACCATATCTTGAACCAATTGTGGCCCTAAGACCATTTGTCTCGGAACCATCATCCCAACAAACTGGACTCGGCATTTCCGGCCATACAAAGCTTCAAAAGGTGCCATCCCAATGCTTGTATGATAACTATTATTGTATGAAAACTCGATCAAATCCAGTCTGTCTTCCCAATCGCCTCCAAAGTCCATAACACATGCCCTTAGCATGTCTTCTAAGGTCTTGATGGTCCGTTGTCGACCGACCATCGGTTCTTGGATGAAAAGTGTACTCATCTTCAATGTTGTACCCATCAACTCTTGCAGTTCTTGCCAAAACTTTGATATGAACCTCGCATCACGATCGGAAACAATATCTTTCGGAATACCATGTAACCGAACCACATGCTTTCGGTAACCCAAAGCAAGCTGCATCTTAGACCAAGTATCCTTCATGGGGACGAAATCGGCTGATTTGGTTAGCCGATCCACAATCACCCAAATCATGTTGTTACCTTCTCACGTGACCTAGGTAACCCCACAATAAAGTCCATGGAGATCGACTCCCACTTCCACTCAGGCACTGTCAGAGACTGGATCTTACCTTGAGGTCTCCTTTGTTCACCTTTGACCCTTTGACAGGTCAAACATCTAGCCACAAACTCAGCTACGTCTCTCTTCATGTTCGGCCACCAAAAGTCTTCTTAAGGTCTCTGTAAAGCTTGTCACCTCCGGGTGAACGAATAAGGAGTGCAATGAGCCTCGACAAGATCATTCTCCTTAACTCGCATCGTCGGGAACACACCATCTCCCATCAAAACGAACACTCCCATCTGGATGTATAGAGAACCTGGAAGCTGCTCCACTTTCTACCTTTGACTTCCACTCCTGGATCTTAGGATCAAGCTCTTGCTTACTTTTGATGTTTTCATACAACTCGGGCTCGATCGTCAAATCCCCGATGGTATTCCCCTCTCGAATCATAAAGATCCCCAATCTGGACATCTCATCTCTCAACTTCAAAGACAAGGACATAGATTTACATAGCGAATGAACGCTCTTCCTACTCAAAGCATCTGCGACAACATTAGCTTTACCCTCGTGATAGATGATCTCCATATCATAATCTCCAATCAGCTCCATCCACCGCCTCTGTCGCATGTTAAGCTCCTTCTGAGTGTAGATATACTTTAGACTCTTATGATCGGAGAACACCTTAAAAGTTGCGCCATAAAGGTAGTGCCTCCAAATCTTAAGTGCGAACACAATCGCACCTGACTCCAAATCATGAGTAGGGTAGTTCTCCTCATATTGCTTCTTTTGCCTCGAAGCATAAGCTATCACTCTCCCTCCCCGCATCAAGACACAACCCAAACCGTTCTTTGAAGCGTCGGTATAGACCTCAAAGTTCTCACAACCCTCTCGCAAGGCTAGGACGGGAGGCGTGGTCAAGCGTTCTTTTAAGGTCCAAACGCCGTTTCACAACTCTCATCCCAAACAAATCGACTTCTTTCCTCATCAAGGATGTCATAGGCCGTGCTATGGTAGAGAAATCCTTCACAAATCTCCTGTAGTAGCCGGCAAGGCCTAAGAAACTCCGAATCTCAGCAACATTCTTCGGCGATTCCCACTTGGTAACGGCCTCAATCTTACTAGGATCCACAGATACCCCCTTCTTGGATATTACATGGCCTAGAAAAGCCACTTCCTCTAACCGGAACTCACACTTGGATAATTTGGCATAGAGCGATTTTCTCTCAAAGTCTCGCAAAACTATCCTCAAGTGCTCTTCGTGCTCTTCTTTGGTCTTGGAATAAACTAGGATATCGTCGATGAAAACAACCACAAACTTATCCAAAAACGGTGTGAAGATCCGGTTCATCAAATCCATAAAAGCTGCTGGCGCATTGGTCAACCCAAAAGGCATCACTACATACTCGTAGTGACCATAACGAGATCGGAATGCTGTTTTAGGAATATCTTCGTCTGCTATCCTCAGCTGATGATACCCCGACCTTAGATCAATCTTAGAGAATACACCAGCTCCACTTAACTGATCGAACAAATCATCAATCCTCGGCAACGGATACTTGTTCTTCCTTGTAACCCGATTGAGCTCTCTCGTAGTCAATGCACAATCTCATACTCCCATCTTTCTTCTTGACAAAAAGAATCGGAGCTCCCCACGGTGACACGCTAGGCCCGATATAACCCTTGTCTAACAACTCATGTAACTGCTTCTTCAACTCAGCCAACTCTTTAGGTGCCATACGATAAGGTGCTTTAGATATAGGACCCGTTCCAGGCTTAAGCTCCACGCTGAAATCGACATCCCTCTTGGGAGGCAAACTCGGTATTTCCTCAGGAAATACATCTTCAAATTCTTTCACCACGGAAATCTCAGAAGTTGTCGGCGGCTCTACTCGGTGATCTCTCACATGACAAAGGATTAAGGGACACTTTTTCCTTAAACATGACTTTAAAGTCATAACCGCTATAAACCTACACTTAGGCTTTACCACAAACCCTCTATAGGACACCTTAACACCCTTGGGACTCTTTAAAGACACTCTCCTCGTCTACAATCTATCCCGGCATCATACCTACCTAGCCAATCCATCCCGACAATCACCTCAAACCCATCCTTAGGAAACTCTAACAGGTTTCTTTGGTAAATCTACCCTCCAATCACCATAGATATACCCTTATATAACTTGAGACACGACACGACTCCCCGAAGGTATGAACACATCATCTTTTACAACCTCAAACTTGCCCAAACCCATAGACACAACATGACTTTTAGACACAAAAGAATGTGTAGCCCCTAATCAAACAAAACAAAAGACGGTACATTATTAACAAGAAAGGTACCGGTAACTACATGAGCATCATCCCGTGCTTCCTGCTTATCCATCATGAAGAGCTTTCCACTATTCTTCCGTCCTCCACCCCGAATCGAAGCATTGGAGGTACTAGGCTTAGCTGCCGAATCCTCGGGTGACACTCGTTATTCGGGCGCTGGTAAGATCCACCACCACCGCGGTTGTAACCGCCCGGTTACCCCCGTCCACCTCGTTGCCCCATGAACCTCCCGGTCGGCTACTAGCAAAACTCGAGTCGGCCCCGAGAGAAATTTCCCGATCGAGCTCCGAACCATTGCCGGGCTTGTAGCTCGTGCATTCCCGCCTTTTGTGGCCTATACCACCACAGTTGAAGCACGTAAGGTTGGTGTTGTCACTTACAGCCCGACCTCCATTCTTTCCCCAGCCACGAGAACCTCCAGAGAAACCAGCTCCACCAGAGAAAGCTTTAGCATGGTTGAAATTCCCTTTCTTGTTGGTTGGCTGATTGTTGTTCCCACTATCGACCCTTCCTCTTCTCACAGATCCTCTCCTCGATCTCCTTGAGAGATCCACCATTCTCTCACTTGACCCGCTCTTAGATACACTTCCTTGAGGTCGTAGCAACCCCACCGCATACGACTCACAATCTTAGCAGACAAACCCCTCTCAAAACGGAGAGCCAAACCTCTTTGTCCGAGCTATAAATCTTCCACATAACGAGATAGCTCCATAAATCGATGATAGTAATCGTGATGTCATCTCCTCATACATAGTGAAAGATTCAAAGTCGGATCTCATCTTGTGTCGGATATGCTAAAAGACAAACCGCTCTCTCATAGCACTCTTCAATCCCAGACCACGGAATAGCCCCTTCCTCCTGGTAGTAAGCTCTAGCATCATCCTTGACGTTCTGCCACCAAACTGCAGCTTCTCCTCTTAGGTAGTATACAACCTGTTCAACAATCATATCCTCGGGGCACTTAACCATTTCCATGAGAGCTTCAATCTCACGGTGCAACTTCTCGAGCAGCTTTGGTTCGCCTACCCCGTCATATGTGGGAGGGTGGAAACGAGCAATGTTGATGCTAAGCTGGGTTGCATCCATCGTCTTCTCGTTTCCTTTCCCCACATTTTTGAGAGCTTCAAGGAGAGCCTCTTGTTGCTCAATCATGCGAGCAATCTCATCAATAGACATCTCCGAAGCTTGGATCTGGGCAGGAGTTCTTTTGGGCGGCATTTTGAGCTGATAAGAAAGAAAGAAACGTAAACACATGCTCAAAATTTAACATCCCTCCGCCAGAAGAACACTCCGGCCGAGTGTACATCATACTCGGTCGAGTATTGATAACTCGGTCTAGTACCTTTGCAGATACTCGGTCGAGTATCGACCCAGAAGACAAACGCCAAAACAACAAAGAACACCTGGTCGAGTGTAACAACACTCGGCCGAGTGGCTATACTCGGTCGAGTACACTCTCATACTCGGTCGAGTAATCACAAACAGAGTAGCAATCTACTTCTTATCAAACAACACTCGGTCGAGTCTTGTCCACTCGGCCGAGTAGACCATACTCGGTCGAGTGTCTACCCCGCTCTACGAGTTACGCTATAAAAAGATTTACTGATTACGATTTCCCTATCATGCTCACTATTCCGCAGCAAATACTTAAGGATTTTAAAACCATGTTATAATCACGTCAGCATGCAATGCTTATATTAAAACTTTAGCACCATAATGCATATATTAAAACTTTAACACCACATTGTAACCATATCAACATCCAATTTGCACATACGCTAGATCCAACGTTGAAATCACAACCCGTTTCATCAATTACTTCTCCCATCACAACAGTTAAGAATTCAATCACACATATATACAACTATCGACTTTTACCAACATGTATCTTCACATACGTGCACATACAAGGCCTAGTCCTCACCACACTTTCCCCCAAGTTACCGGCTCGAGTTAGTAAGGGCCAAGGTGCGACTCCGGGACGTCTCCCGAGTCTTTGCGGTAGCTTCAAACAACTCTCCCCGGGTTCATTTTAGTTAGACTCCCTAGGTTCATTAAATTCATTTGTTTAGGTGCCGGAATCTTCGTCTCTGATACCACTTTGTAACACCCCCTCATACCAAGGTGCCTTACCAGGACCACCCTACCATGAGAGTGCGTTACCATCTCGGTTGCCCGAGGTTAGTACATATCAAAAGCGTCTGAACTGAGCACATTTATTAAAGTAATGTAAAAAGCAAAGTTTACAATATCCGAAACCAAATACTGTTTAATGAACTACAACTTCAAAGTCTTAATAATAAAAGAAAACTCGCTAAGAACTCATACAGTGATGCTATGACTCGTGGTGGCAATTCTCCCAAGATAATCCCCAAGCTCTCACTAGCAAAACCTGTCAAGCCTGCTCACCATCCCCGAATGGATCACCGCAGATTCCACAAACAACAACGGGGTCAGTATTATGCAACAAACAAGACAAACAAATGCAATACTCGTCTGATCATCGTCAACTCCCAATCACCCTGTCTCACATAGTAGAATCGACTACACACTAAAGTGTGTAGCCCCGCCGATTACCCATCGCAATGTAATCCTCGCCGCCGTGGGTGACCGCAGCCGATCCCACCTAGTCCAGCTCCTCACGAGCGACAACGATCCCTGTCCCTTAATGTGCACATCCCCTCCCGTGGCGGGTTCCACGGAGGGCGAACTAGGGTGTGAAGCCACTCCCGCAAGTGACTCCACCATAATCACAATCACATGACATTACTGTCATCTCAATCCCCTCACACCAACACTGTCAGAAAGAGATCTTGTTGGTGCCCATAAAACCGAAATCACATAGTAAGAAAGACGATTTCTTCTCTACTTTTGTTCATGTTTGCATGCATAAGATCTAGAATTTATTTTATGACTAAATAGATTGATTCATATATGAATATGTAAATTAATGAGATTAATAATTTCTAACAAGCGGTATCATGAGCCTTAGGTTGTTTGCATGCAAATCGGTTATTGTTTTTTCGAGTTATACGATTAACAAACAAAACTTATAAATTTGTGTTTATTATGAAATATCACGAAATTTATTTGCATGTTAAAGTTTCTGGTCCTAAAATGTATTTAGGATATTTTGGTTTATTTATGGATTTTATTGTTCATTTTATATAATAATGGCATTAAAATGTGATTTTATGATAAAAATATCATTTTTGGACTAAAAATAGCTAAGCTTCGATTTTTCCTGTGGTTTTTGGATATGTTTTCACATATATTATCTACTGATGGTCTGTAAATTTTCATAATAAAATAAGTTGTTATGCTCGAAATATGGATTTTTCAAATTAAAATCATATTTAAATGGGTAAATAGGTTAATATGAGTTATATTTCGAATCTGGTTATGGAAATTTAGTATGTTGTCACATGCAATTTTACAAGATGTTTGTAAAATATTTGGCTATAATGAAGTCTTTATGCATGATTTATGAATTTTTGATGAAAAATCACATAAATAGTGACTTTAATTAGTAAATATGCTAAAACATACTTCATGACTAAGGAAAAATATCACATGTTGCATTTTATCATATATTTCAGATCTAAAAGTGAAAAGTTAATAAAAATAATTTTTCTCATATTTTTTATGGTAATAATTGATAAATCCGATAAACCGCAACATTGTTTTGCTCGATAAATTTTCGAAATTTTTAACCTAAGTTTTTTGAACATTATGAGTGTCATGGTATTTTTCCAGAATGTTCATGTGTTTAAATTTCAAATTTCAAATTTATTTGAAATTTTATGATTTAATTTGAAGTTTATGGCATAATTTTGTATTTTTGAGTCCATTTATGAACAATATTAAGAAATATAAGTTAATTATTGTCAATATGTTAGTGGAGACTAATTTTAGTCCTAAGTTGGTTAGGGTAATTAACTTGTACATAAATATGAATTTATGTAATTATTGTGATTATAAAAGGTTAAATCAAGCAAATCCGTAAAAACCGATTAATATACGATATTGGCTCCTTAAAGGCGATTTAGCATAAAATTGGGCATGTTCATACATATTATAATGCTGCATTTTATTTATGATTGTCATATTTTAATTTTATGTAATTTTTGAATTATGTAATTTTACTTAGTATGGCCTTAGTTTTAATTGGTCTTACCCGAAATGTATGTGAATATCGATTCAGTTGTAATTTATTGTGATCTCGTATCACCGTTTTGTAATTTAATAGATTTAAATTTTAATTACAAATGTATAATAGGAAATTATGTAATTCATTTTCAATTTTATTTATTACTTTGTAATTTCCCGAAGTTTCCATGAAGACGGTGTTACCTCGAGATGCGTGCCAAGACCGAAGTTCAAGGGACCAATGGAGTTGGTTTCCGAATTTGTAATAGTTTATTATATTTACTATTCTAGGAAGGCCATACTAGGATTTTATTTTTATGCTTTGCATTTTATTTATATGTTGCATGCATCGCTAAATCGCCATAACTAAACATGCATTTTTATCGAGTTTTTCGACCGTGTCAATTACAATTATCGTAGTTCACCGCTTTAGTTCACTTAAAACGTGATCGATAATAAATTGACAT
>NW_027413291.1:0-113956 GCF_048544455.1 Silene latifolia
TTCAATATAAATGGAAGATGAATTTGGATATTTGAATATGCATGAAAGACGAATTGAAAATGGCTTATGTCTTCTGAAGAAAAATCTTGTTGTTTTGTTTAAACATACTAGTATAGACCCCGTGCAATACATGCATGGTATACATAGACTTTTACTTTTTTTTTGTATATTACTCTATTATTATAGATTTTAGTTTTTTAGTGTATTACTTATAGATTTTAAATTGATCATACATTAATTAATCAAGAAAAAAAATAATAGGGTTTTTTGATAACTGCTACCACGAGTAAACCACTTTTTGAGAACTGCTACCAAGGTAAAAAAAAAAAAAGTTTAAAAATTGCTACCATATTCATTGGTTTGGTTAAAAGTCAGTACCAATTCATTAAACGAGGCTAAATAAATGAATCTCGGCCATTCATTCCAAATCTTTAGATTAAGTTATATTTTCTATTCCTATTATACCCTTTTCCTCTTCCTTATAACATCAATTACCCATATTACATAAAATTCTCTATTAATCTCTCTTCCTTTTCTCTCTTCAATTTATCTCTTGTAATTTGAATTTTGATTCTCTCTTTCCTTTAATTTATATTGTTAAGTAACCAATTAATCTTTCACTTTAGTTGTTTATTTAAAGTTTTATGTTTTCAGATTTGGGATTATCATCAATCAAGTTTTATGTTTATGAAATTTGGGTTTTTTTCTCTCTCCTTCAATCTATATTATTAAGTAACCAACAAATTAAGGTTTATCAATCATGTTTTATGTTTATAAAAACAAGGTTTTTTTTTCTCTCCTTCAATCTATATTATTAAGTACCCAATTAATCCCAGAAGAAGATTCCTTCATTGCAATATTTAAAACACAGATCCAATTAATGGGTGGTTATTTTAGATGGCATGATGGAGAACAATAAAAGTGACAGAAAAACATAATTAATTAGTTGATGTTGGAGAAGAAGGTAGTACATTGTGATTATTATAGATAAATTAGATGAAGGAGATGAACTATAAGATGAATAGTTAGGTGAAAATCGAAAAAAAATCTTCAAAATCAGTTAGGAGGATGATTTGTAGGTGATTTAAGATTTAGAAGATATAATTTTGATAAAAGGTGAATAGGTTAGGTTAAAAGTGTTTTATGAATGGGAAACAAATGGGAGAGGTAAAAGGAGGGGTATTTTAGTCTTTTCCAGTGAAAAATTGGGACTCGGTGTTAATTGGTGCTGATTTTTTACCGAACCAATGATTATGGTAGCATTTTTTAAACTTTTTTTTTACCTTTGTAGCAGTTCCCAAAACGTGGATTACTTGTGGTAGCAGTTATCAAAAAATCCTAAGTAATATAATGAAATGTGTATTTTGATGATTTTGTTTTTACACGAATCTATTATTTTATAATTTTTTTTCTAATAGCATAATTTGTAGATACAATTTCTTATCATAAAAAAGTCAATAACATTTTTTTTATCATAAAAGGTGTAGAGATAAATCTCAAAAATTATGTCCGTTAAATTTTATTAATATCTCAATTTAAAGAATGGTCCATTTGTAGCTTAGAGCAATAGCAATGATGAGTTTTTTTATTGGGTTTGTCAAAATCAAACTCTAAAATAAAGTTTGTCTCATTGCAAACAAAAGTTTGTTCTTAAATTAACAAACTTGGTTTGAAAACAAAAACCAAGTTCTTTCAAAAAACAAGAACAAATTGTGAGTTCCAATGAAAAATTAACCAATTAATTACATTATTAATTAGTTATGGATTAAAGAAGAACTTTATTTAAAGTTTTTTCCATTGTGACAAAAAATTTAAGATTATTGAGATTGTCAAAATATGATGTGGCAAAGGAAGAACTTTATATAATAAAGTTCTTCCATTCCACTTGCTCTTAACATACCATAGTTAGGTCTCAAATATAGGTTTAGTGTTTTAGGCGGGAAATTTAGATTTCTCTTAATATTTTAGTAGGTTGGAGATGGCTAGGACCCTAGGAGTATAGATGAGAGTATATTAAATGTGTGGATGATTATTTATGGAAAATGATAAATACAGCCATATTTAAAGTGTCACAGAAGGAATGAAAACCTTAAATCAAGCTTTAATGACATCAATTTACGCGTAATTGTGTCTTAAATTCCTAATTTAATTCCATTTTGGGAAGTAATTTAGTTCTTAAATACAGCCCTAAGGGCTGTATTTATCATTACCGATTATTTATTAATAAAAAAAACTAGGTGGGTTAGGTAGCAATAAATGCAAAGGCATGCCCAATTGCTACGTATTAATAAATGCAAATGAGTTTATTTGATCAGTCTTAATGTTTCAAATGGATATCTTGGTCTGAAACAAGAATTTGTGATCCTACAATATATGATTGAAATATGTGATATCCTACTAATTATTCATATTCATATTCATTCATTCCAAGTTTTCTGGATTCATACATAAAACAGTTGATACCAATACTCATATACATCAAGTTTTCACACATATGACATACCACTAACTCTAATCAAAACGACTGTAATTACCAAAGTTTTTTCATACTGTACTAATTAAGGCAAAAGATCTGGACTTAGAGGGTCGTTGATGTTAAGGGTAATTACAGGTAGATATTAATTGCAGCCCGATGCCGGTGGCAAAATGTAGTATTGTTCCGATATGGTTGGGTTCTTCTTAACTTTAGTTGTTAGAGCCCCGAACGATCAAGTAACTAACGACCAAGTAACTATCTCTTCTTTGTCTACTACAATTACACTTACGTAGTAATCCCGAGCAGCTGTACCCTCTAAGTCAAAACTAAGATTTTACCATCCTCATAGATGATTACAAAATAGTCCCTCAACCCTTCCACTTCCCTTAGTAGGGTACATCCAGCTATGGCTACAATCTGACTTTTTTGCGTGGTTTTGATCTCCTTAATTTCACTATCATTCACCATTTCCAAATGCTGTTTCTATTCTTCCACTTTGTAAAAAAACAACGTCAAACAAAGGGGGCAGGAAAAAAGTTTATTAAACGCAATTTCATGATTCCACTTTGTAGAAAACAATGTCAAACAAATGGGGTAAGAAAAAAGTTTATTACACGCATTTTCATGTTGCACAGTATCAGCATACAAATCAAGTTTGTCACATCTTGACTTTTGGTTAAGACATGAGATTTGGCTATTTCTGAGAATGTATGTGCGGTGTGCCTAAATTACAGCACACAATATTCTTTTGAAAAATCGAGCAACCTTTACCTATTGCTCTATCCACAAGACCTCTCATGCACTCAATATATAATGGGTGGCATACGCACAGTGCATAACGGGAGGTTTAACCCGTTGGAGACAAACTTGACAGTTGACACTCCATGTCATTCAGGTTCTCGTCACTAAGACCAATAACCATGTCCATTGCTTGATTTTTTTTATACACAAAGAAAATCGAAATCAAAAGTCATTAGAAACTGGAAGCCAAACAGAAGTACATTAGCAGAATGGATCCAACACCAACAGTACAATTTGCAACACCCAGAAAAAACAAGTTTTATCAAATCGAAGCCAAAACTTGAATTACCTTGTGAGTCATATGCGTCAATTTCCACTACACGGGTAATCGGTTTGTCTCGATCAAAAGTTAATGGCAATTTAACACTCTCTAGTACCGGAGTTTTGTCTTTCACCTTTGTTGTATTACTTTCATATCTCAAAAAATAGTCATTTACTCCATAAGGATAAACATAGAATATATGTTTGCGATTCTTATTACACACCTGAAGGAAGAGGTAACTTTTCTTAAACCCTTAGAAGAAACAAATCTTCTTTATCTGGAAGCAAAGTTTTCTGTTCAAGACTGATGTACAACTCTAGTTCCTTCATAGGAACTATTAACTTCCTTCTTGTTGTGGGGTGGTTAACATCCACATGAGTCCTTAACTGTTTAGCACTTTCACAAGTGACATTACGAAACAAACAAGTGTAGTTTGAGTGCTACAACCATATGTATTGTAGTTTGATACATCTAACCTCCCGTTTTGCAAATCATGCAGCCGACAACTCTGTGGATGCATTCCAGCAGAATATGTGAGATTAGAATTGAGCTAATTCAACACGATTGCATTAAACAATCGCACTTAAAACAGTGCATGAACTTGACTGGTTCGCTTTTGTCATCCTTGATCGATGGATAGGGGAGGCACTTTATACATGTGATATGACCACTATTACAGTGGTAAACGAATAGAGTGCCGGTTTTTCTCGTAGTCGGGGAGCGGAGTATGGAGTGACTGACATGAGCAACAACGTATGCGATCTAACTTGATGACATTTTGAAGGAAAAAAAACTAAAATCAGATAATAAGAACAACATTATAATGCCCATAAATACAAAATGCACAAATGTTGACGAAATGAACACTCAGGTCTAGAATGAAAAACAGTTTAATCAATTTCAGAAATATTCAAAAACAATATCACTTCCAATGAAAACTAAATAAATTTTTGGATTCTGAAATTGTAATCAAAGTACTCACTAAACAATCATTGACAAATCACACTGAAAAAGATAAAATTAAATAAGACTCAAAAGATAAAATTTTTAGATCTACTATCTATCTATTAATAATACTAAAAGACAAGTTGAGTAGTTGATTGCGCGCCACATGACACCTTTATTTGACTATTTCTTAATATGAAACGCATTTTTCTTATTTTTTACCCTTCGCTTATTTTCTTAATATGACAAACTTAAGTTCACACTATTAAAAATGAGCATTTGTATAATGTCTAAAATCGTGGCAAATTGCTAAATTTCCGTGGCTAAAATACTATCCCATGAGAATACTTTTTGTTACGGTGCAAATGGTCTTGTTAAAGAAATATATCCATGCATGGGAAACTGGGGAAGCAAGATCATGGCTAGAATTGAATTTTTTTTTTGCTATGAATTTCTCGTGACTACTAATTTTTATGGCAAAATTTTTTTTTGTGGCAATATATATAAAAAAAACGTAAGAATCATTGGATTAATTCACTTATAATAAAATAATAAGATATCAAAACATGAAAAAAAATGATGAATGTTAGTATTGAAATAATTACCAATAAATGCATACAAGGAAAAGTATCAGAGTATAAAATCATCGATGATGTGAGTGTTATCCGAGTATCGCATCCTCACTTTTTTCTCCACTCCGCCTCTCCTCTTTACCAGGATGGAATTTGCTACGGACTGACTAATAACAATAATATTAAAAAGTAAATTATAGTATCCATCGCAATATAATATCATCCGCCGCACATATAAAATAAACCTTTTGCCAATCCCTAACTCATTTACCCTAAATCAATCCCAAATAGCCAAATAGGCGTCATCCCAAATCAATCCCAAATAAAACCCACATTCACTTTCTCCTCCACCATCATCTACCGCCGTCGTTCTCCGCTGTCATCCTCCGCTGTCGTCTACCACAGGTAACTTCTTCTTTCTATTTCCCCCCAAATCAATCTATGTTTCTTTTCGTTTCAATAACAGATGGTAATTTCTTCTTTTTTGTTTGACTCAAATAAGGAGCAGATTATTGAAGAAGAGATTTCAAACATCTAGCTCTAGTCTTTGGTAATTTTATCTCCTCTTTTTCAACTTTGACTTGTACCATGCACTTTACAAACTTGTCAAGTTTTACCATAAAGTTTGCATTATTGTACACTTATTGCCCATGAAAGTTAGAAAATTCCGTTTTTGTTGGAATTGTGTCTTCTATATAATGTTGTCAATTGAAAATTCCGTTTTTTTGTTGTAATATATTTACTGTTGAATGATCCTAAGATGTGTTTCTTATTGAGTAACATGTACTCATTTTATGAAAATTTCATTTTTGTTGTAATATAAAGAAGTGAAAATCCTGCTTTTATAAACTCATTTTATGATAATTTTATATCAAGTCTTTTTTTATTCTCATTTACTATGGTTCAATTTCTACTTGGAAGAAGATTTGAACAATTTCTGATATCAAAAGGGTATTGGCATATTGTTTATGGTCATCTTTTGATAGTAATGTTTGTTTTTCCTCTTTTATATGTTTGAAATGATATAAGGTAGCATTGGAAATTCATATAATCGTGTTTGATAAAACACTTAAACCAACGTGTTTGATAAAACATCAGCCAATCGACCCAAGAATTTGGATTTGAACTCCTCATTTGTCATGTCAGCGAACATGTTGTCGTTTAGCTTGTACGATAAATTTCTTGAATTTATATAGTCAATTAACTGAACATTAGATTGATATATTCCAAAACGTTCCTCCCATTCTCTTACGCCGTTAACTACTACAAAAATAGGGATAGAGAACTGTTGAAATGGCCTTTAGAGATAGAGACGTTCTTTAGGTTAGTGTTAGAGAACGGTTGAAGGAGGCGTTTTGTATTCAGAATTATAGAGAACGGTTGTCCCCGAGGACTGTTCTATTTTCCTTGAGTAAAGACAACTGGTGTTCCTTATGACTGGTCTCTTTTCTTAGGAATAGAGAACAGTTGGTTGAGTCAACAATTCTCTATTCTTTTTTTTTTATCTAAAAAAATAATATAATAAATACATCGTTGTACAATTAAAACAAAGGCGCAAAAAATGGAGAAAGTAGACATTATTATTACCTCAAAACTAACAATTACACCGTCTCATATACCATATATACTGAAATATGCTCTATATGAGTGGTTTAGTTTACAAATGACATAATAATATAGCTAACTCAAAATACGCCTATGCCATTATTTCAAATTAAACCAACCAAGTATAATGCTTTACTTTCTCGAGCTTAGGCCATCAAAACTCCGCTGCATCTGTTGCGTGCCCTTTTTGATCTAGTGTAGCATGACTTCAGGTCTGAGCTGCAACCTCCTACCATTCCTCTACATCCATAGCCGATAACTGTAATGTAGCAAAATCTCCTGCTTATTACACAAATACTTTCAATTCTTGGGGGTTGTTGTGGAAGAACACATGTATAAGTGTATCTTAGTTTCACTTTCACATACAATTATGCACAAGTTCACTAGCTAGCACCATAACAATTCAGAATAAATGCATTACAAGAATATTATAAGGATCAAACTTAAAACAAAAAAAGGAGTATTCAAACAAAAAATTATGATAGGAACACAGCGCAACACAACCTACAACAATTAACTTTCTCTATCTTGAATGTAGGGATGTTTGATAAGAAACGAAATACATAGGTTCTGACCAGGTATAATATATGGTTAAGAACTGTGAAATGCCCTGGCAGTAGAAGAGATAGTTCAAACCAACTTTAACAATAATAGAGTCCAAGGACTTTCCAAGATCTTACATTCAGAATGCTTGGTATCAAAGAATCAAACATTGCTCAAGTTGTTGAAAAAGAAACAGAACGTTACCTTGGTGATCCTTGTTGTGACATCACATGTCTCTGAAACTGTGAAAAATTAGAGTGACAAACATGAAAAATAAATAAACATGACTTTTAACATACATAAGCTACTAGACTAAGCCGTATATTTGGTTAAATTCAGTTGTATTATCGTTGAGCAGCCCTGTCACAGAATGCAACACTTACAATATACCGTAATACTACGGTTTTCTGTGTCTTTGGGTACTCTATCGAGTGGGGCTTACTCTGTCGAGTAAGTATATTTTTACGCAAAACAGTAGCTGATCTGATGGGTACTCGATCGAGTACGTGTGGCACTCGATCGAGTAAGGGGCACTCGATCGAGTAAGGGGCACTCGATCGAGTAAGTCACTTACTCGATCGAGTAAGTGTGTTTTTACGGGTTGTTTGCCGGGTTTTAATAGCAACGCGAGAAGGTTATAAAAATATATTGCGGCATTTATTTTTCACTCTTACTTCATTATAAGTTTCACAAAAGAGAAAACAAGGTTACGTAGCTCTCCTCTCTCACATTGCTATCAAATCCTAAGGGCTAGAGTCATCGGATCGTTGAGTTCTTTACGCCGTTGAGACCATCGCATTGTGGGTACGATCCTAGTATAGTTTTTATATCGTTTCATTGATTTTAGTTGAAATCCTAATTGGGTAATTTGGGGGTTTTGGGGAGTATTGTTGATGTTAGATTGTGATTGTATGATTGTGTGTTTATAGGAGGTGATTGCATTGAAAAACAATTATGATTAGCTGATTGTGACGATCTTGGTGATTGCGTTCCAGGTAGGGTTTTTCCTACTTAGTATTGGTTACATAATGTGTTGGTGATTGTTGTTGTTGTTGTTGATTAATTATCGTATTGGAATTGGTTTTGGTAATTGTTGATTGTGTAGGGTGATTATTGTATAACTGTCTGTGATGTTCGGGGTGCGTCCCTGGCTGAGTGGAGTCACTTGCGGGAGTGGCTTCACGCCCTTGATTCGCCTTCTGTGGAACCCGCCACAGAAGGGATATGCACATTAATGAACATGGGTTTATCGCTCGGATGAGATGAGCGGGGCTTAGGTGGGAACGGCTGCGGTCCCCCACTGGCGGCGAGGAGTACTTGTTGCGATGGGTACTCTGGCAGGGCTACACACTTCAGTGTTTAGTCATGTGTGTGGAGATGAGATGGAGTTGTGGTGATTGAGTTGTTTGTAATATTGTTTTATTGCAGCTGTGTGGTTTTGTGTAATTAGTACTGACCCCGTTTAAATGTTTTAAAAACCGTGGTGATCATTCGGGGGTGGTGAGCAGTTGTCTAACAGGTATGCTATGGATGCGCGCGAGTTTAGCTGGGGATGGAGTTGCCACGAGTCTAATAGTAGTCTTCCGCTGTGTTGTCTTTATACTTTTGTTACTTCAGTTGTATTTTACTTTACAATTGGTTTTGTTATGTAATCACTTAAACTTATTTATTAAAGTACGTTCTTTTATAGTCTATTTGATATACATTGCCTCGGGTAACCGAGATGGTAGCATTCTCATGCTTTAAGTGGTCCTGGTAAGTCACTTGGAGTATGGGGGTGTTACAAAGTGGTACCTGAGCGACGATTTTGGAACCTGTAACTAATGAACCCAATGAATTTAGAGAGTCAAAATAAAATGAACCCGGGTAGGAGTTGTTAGGAGCTAATGCAAAGATTTGGGAGACATCCTAAAGTCGCGAACTCGCCCTACAACTTTAAACCGGTCGCTATAGGGTGTCATGGGATCGCTATGTGCTTACTAATGTTCTATTGCGTATGTTGGATGATGTGTTGTATAGAAATGTTGGAAAATGATTGTGGTGGAATGAGGAATGTGGTAAATGATAAAGTGTTGTGAATAAGCATATTGCATGATAGTTGGTTTACAATGTTGTTTGGAATTGTTGGAAAAGTATATGAGAATGATGAATGATGTGGTGGAAAAAGGAAGTAGTTCATATATGATAATATGTGATGAATAATGATGTTGCAGGATGAATGATTTACAATCTGACTATACTAGTAACATGTGATTAGGGGATGTGATATAATTATACATAATTTTGTTTGCGTTATGTTGTATAATAAGTTCATATACTTGTCTACTGTTGTATCATATGCACTTGTTAGATGAAGAATGTGGTTGAAATGGATGAATTGATTGGAAAAGATGAAGTGGCAATTGCATGAGAATATGAATTTCGTGATTATGAATATGTTTAGGTGACGAAGTGGATTTGTAATATTGTTGTATTAGTAACATGGAAATAGGATTTGTAATGTATGAGTATGTTTTGTGTTACGAAAAGTTATAAAGTTAAAGCATGCGGGTAGTACATGATTGATAAGTTGAAAGTTATATGAGCATGATAGATGTTATTGTTTGGCTTTTGGTAGGTAGTAACATGTGGTTAGGGATAGTGGTTTTACAAGTATCGAGTCGCTTTTGTTTACTTTGTTGATGTTTAAGTTGTTTGAAAGACAAAATCAAATAGTTATGTTGTTCGATTATAGAGAGGTTATCTTTAAACTGTTATAACTTGAAATTTATATATGATTTTGATGTGATTCCAATTGGAGGTGATAACTTGTTCTTTTACGATTCTAACGATAGGTCACACGCCCAAAATGACCAAGAAACGAGTGAGATATGACCGTTTTACGAAAATTGGACAGTGTTGAGAAATGCGTAGGGTACTCGATCGAGTAGCCCTCACTCGATCGAGTGTACCCCTTGTTACTCGATCGAGTACCCATTACTCGATCGAGTAGCCCTGGTAATTTTTATACGTGCTTCTGACCTTCGCCTACTCGATCGAGTAGGTTGTACTCGATCTAGTGACCCCTGTTTTGGGTCAAATGCTTATCTTTTGACTTCGTTTCATATTATGTTTAATTCAAAGGTGTTATTTTACCTCTTTATGTATTGTTTTACATATGTGCTGGTCTTGATGTGTAAGTTACCCAATCTTATGATGTAATAAGTGGCACCTTATGGTGGGTATGAGTTCGGTGGGGAAGACATAAGTTATATGTGGTTGTGATGGATAATGGGAAAAGAAAAGGGAGGTTAATAAGCTTATTGAGGCATGTAGCATGTTTTGTGAGATGTGGTGAGTGATATGATGGTGTGTTGAGTAATGAAAAAGTAAGTGAATGCGGGCAAGGGATGATGTAAGTCTAAGGAACATGAGAATGAAAAGATTAAAAGGAAGGATGTGGATAGTAGCAACTTGAGATAAGTAAGGAATTATGGAGGGAGATGGTTAGGAATTGTGTTGGTTAAGAATATATGAAATAAAAGGTCGTTGTAGAGGGATGAAGAGTGGTATATAGTGAACTTAATGGAGACATGTCACGACGTGGAGTTACAGATAGTGAGTGAGTTTGGGAATTTGTATTATCAAGAGGTGAAACTAATGTGTGATTTCCTTGGGCAATTAACAGTATGAGATGAGTTTTTGGAAGGATTGGTGACAAGTGTGAGTGAGTAAAATGATGAGAGAGGACCCATGGTAAGAAAGAGTGAGAAGGTACCGATATGAAGTAATGGAATTTGAGTTTTGGAGCAACGAAAAGGTAACCGGTTTACCAGAGAGTTAGGAACAAGGAGTAAGGAGATGAACTAATAAGTGGTATTGTTGAGTATAAAGGGAAAAGAAGGATGAAAGTAAGCCGAGAAAATGTCGACTAGAGTTGAGGAACATGAAAGTAAGGAATCATGGAAATGTGTGATAGCATCATGAGAGAGTGTGAGTTAATGGTTATATAGGAGTTTCAGGACAACATGTTAGCCATGAGATTCGAGGAATTAAAGGGAGTAAAAGTTGGTAAAGTATTAACACGATAGGAGATTTTTGGTAGGGAGTTAGGTGGCGATACAATTAAAGACAGAATTGGGATGATTGTTCAGGTAAATTTTGTTGATGGAATTAATGTTCGTTAATGGGGATGTTAACCGAAAATGGGAAAGAAACCGTGATACTTAGAGATGAGTGTAAGAGGTTTGATATACGAACGGTGGTAGTGTTGAGGTGTTGTCACTAGCGGTTAAGGGCGATGATAAGCAGGAAAGATAGCCATTCTAAAGAGGTTGATTTTGTAGAGACCAGATTGATATGTATGGTTGTGAGGAAGTATAAGATGTGGTTATATGAGGCGGGTACTAGTAGTTGAGTATTAACGGTATGGTTATATTTGGCAGGGGGTGATGGTTATGCGAATGGGAGAATGTGTTATGAGGGGCATACGAGTTAAGCTCGGGCGAGAGGTAACCTTTATCAGGTGGTAACTTACGTGATCAGGATTGACTAGTTGGATGTCATTACGGGTCTAATATGTATATAAATGTTTGTGTGAGGTTCTGACCTCACGAGAAGTGGTATAGTGTGATAATTATAAAGTTGTTATCTGAATGTTCTGTAATATATGTTGGATACGGTAACCTAATGGAATGATGTTCAAAAGTGATAGTTTGGGTGATCTGGCATGGCTAGTTATACTTGTATGTGTATTCATGATATATGTTTATTCCGTGAAAAGGTATGGATGATATTCATGAGGTTCTTATCTGTTTAATCCGTGTGATATGTTGGGTTGCAATCCAGTAAAGCTGTTTTAAAGAAGTTTTCTTGTCAAGGAAGTTGTACCGATTCAATGTTTATGTGATTGTAAAAGTTGCGATGTCTATCGATGTGGCTGTTGTGCCTCGGGTGGTGATCCGGGCACGGTACTTCGTGTTGTGATGCGGGTATTTTCGCGCTGCGGTGCGGTTGTTGGTGGCGGTGTTGCGATGCCGTCATCGGTTGTGGTGGAGTAGGAGGGATGATTATGATACGAGTTTTGAAAGTACATACCAGTTATACATAGATTGTTGTGTGTTTAATGTTGTTTCCTGCGAGTTTTGGTTTGGATAGATAGACGGTTATTTTGTTTATTGACGTTTCTTACCAGTTTCAGCTTGGGAGTGAGGGTAGAGTATGATATGGAAGAGAGTTGTGTATGTTTCTGTTGTCGTCATGTTATAGCGATATTCTGTTGATGGGACACAGTTGTGAGAGGTTGTTACAGTAATTGTGATCTTGTTTTAGATGAGACATTGGTAGTCATGGTGATGGCAAATGAATTGTGGAACATGTATTGTAATGATCTGGAAGCTGCAGATAGTTCATAATCTTTTATTAAGACGGTGAGTATAGGGTGTTGGGAATTAGTTTCATGTTACGTTATGGATGAGTTTTGCGGTAATGAAAGAAAAGAACTTGAGGATCTAGTACGAGTGTGTGTAATAATTGTGGATCGTGAGTTATGAGTATGGAGATAGGTGCATGTATAGAGAACTATGTCGTTTTGGCGGTAATAGGGAACAATTGGAGTATTGGTTATGCTAAGGATCTTGTGGTATAGGTTAGGTGGTGTGCCGAATGAATTGAGGTATGAGAACTGTTTAAGTAAGAGAGCCTTGGAAATAGGAACGGTTATAGGTGTTGAGGTCATAGGCGGTTATCTTTGACATGTCGTGGTGATGAGGATAATGAGAAGGTATAGTTAAAGATCTAGTACTAGTGCGTTACGAGGACGTAACATTTATCTTAAGAGGAGTAGGATGCGATAAAAGAGAGTTTGATGGTTGTGCATGTTGTAGTATAATTGGAAGTAGAGTATTGGTGTAGCATAAGGATGGATTTGTATTGTGGTTGATATTGTTAAAAGGTCATAGCCGTGCTTGTTGTAGTTCGATGTTTAGGAATGGGAGAATACTTTGATAGAGTTGACAGTTGGATGATGATGTTTATGAGTTAAATGGTATTGACAGTTGGATGATGATGTTTATGAGCGTGAATAAACTTCGAGGACGAAGTTCCTTTTAAGGGTGGTAGAATATAACATTCTGTTTGGTGTTTATGAGTGTCTTGATATTGGATTCGCTAGTGGATAATGTGTTAGTGAGACGGAGCTAGCGGCGTTGGTGGAAGGTATTCGATAGTGTATGAAGTTAATGTAGAGAGGCTATGATGTAGTTGATACCATATCGTGAGTCGTGTTGTGGAGGTAGGCATAGTTGGTGGAGTTGGTGTTAAGAGTTCATGTTTTATAGGTTGGGGTTTTGTTTTGAGTTCTTAGTTGTGTTGTTGTGTCTTGATCGAGTTAGTATGTTTGTTTTGAGTATGGGTTGAACTTCGGGGATGAAGTTCTTTTTAAGGAGGGAAGACTGTAATACTACGGTTTTCTACGTCTTTGGGTACTCTATCGACTGGGGCTTACTCTGTTGAGTAAGTATATTTTTACGCAAAACAGTAGCTGACTTGATGGGTACTCGATCGAGTACGTGTGGCACTCGATCGAGTAAGGGGCACTCGATCGAGTAAGTCACTTACTCGATCGAGTAAGTGTGTTTTTACGGGTTGTTTGCCGGGTTTTGATAGCAACACGAGAAGGTTATAAAAACATATTTCGGCATTTATTTTTCACTCTTACTTCATTATAAGTTTCACAAAAGAGAAAACAAGGTTACGTAGCTCTCCTCTCTCACATTGCTATCAAATCCTAAGGGCTAGAGTCATCGGATCGTTGAGTTCTTTACGCCGTTGAGACCGTCGCATTGTGGGTAAGATCCTAATATAGTTTTTATATCGTTTCATTGATTTTAGTTGAAACCCTAATTGGGTAATTTGGGGGTTTTAGGGAGTATTGTTGATGTTAGATTGTGATTGTATGATTGTGTGTTTATGGGAGGTGATTACGTTGAAGAACGATTATGATTAGCTGATTGTGACGATCTTGGTGATTGCGTTCCAGGTAGGGTTTTCCCTACTCAGTATTTGTTACATAATGTGTTGGTGATTGTTGTTGTTGTTGTTGTTGATTAATTATCGTATTGGAATTGGTTTTGGTAATTGTTGATTGTGTAAGGTGATTGTTGTATAACTGTCTGTGATCTTCGGGGTGCGTCCCTGGCTGAGTGAAGTCACTTGCGGGAGTGGCTTCACGCCCTTGATTCTCCTTCCGTGGAACCCGCCACACAAGGGATGTGCACATTAATGAACATGAGTTTATCGCTCGGGTGAGATGAGCGGGGCTTAGGTGGGAACGGCTGCGGTCCCCCACTGGCGGCGAGGAGTACTTGTTGCGATGGTACTCTGGCAGGGCTACACACTTCAGTGTGTAGTCAGGTGTGTGGAGATGAGATGGAGTTGTGGTGATTGAGTTGTGCTGATTGAGTTATTTGTAATGTTGTTTCATTGTAGCTGTGTGGCTTTGTGTAATTATTACTGACCCCGTTTAAATGTTTTAAAAACTGTGATGATCCATTCAGGGGGTGGTGAGGAGTTGTCTAGCAGGTATGCTATGGATGCGCGCGGGATTAGCTGGGGATGGAGTTGCCACGAGTCTGATAGTAGTCTTCCGCTGTGTTGTCTTTATACTTTTGTTACTTCAGTTGTATTTTACTTTACAGTTGGTTTTGTTAAGTAATCACTTAAACTTATTTTTTAAAGTACGTTCTTTTATGGTCTATTTGATATACATTGTCTCGGATAATCGAGATGGTAGCATTCTCATGCTTTAAGTGGTCTTGGTAAGACACTTAGAGTATGGGGGTGTTACATATACTCACAGAATGCAATAATCACAACATACGCATTGCAGGTTGTGTTGACAGGTAAAGTTCTTAACATACCTAACAATCAATGACAAAAAAATCGAACTAGAAAAATGGAGTTGTAACTTTGTAACTTTTGTTTAGAAGTTAGAAGAGAAACAGGTGGGCATAGTGGGTTTTCTATATTTTTTTTATTTTACTTTTTTTTTAAAGATAAGTTTAGATAATTGTTAATATGAAAAGCGTTCTCTATTGTTTTTTTTAACACAACGCTTATTTAGGAGAGGCGTTCTCTTTATTATTGCTAGAAAACGGTTAATTAACTCAACCGTTCTCTATTAGGTGTTCATTATTCTTGTTTTTGTAGTAGTGCGTATGATCTGATCTATCATGGTATGCATTAAAATATTGTCACTAATTGCATACTTTTTTTCCCAATATCTAAATATCAAATTTCAATCTTGCTAGAAGAACTTAACAAATCATGTTATAGTCTGTTTATGAACATGGATTTCATTTAGAAATTTAGCCGTCACTCAAATAAGTTATTTGACAAATAAAAAATTTGGATTTAAAAGTATTTTGGATTTTTTCCAAATCCCAGCTCAATGCATTTCATCCCATTTGAAATATGCCCCATACCCCTCCTCATTTCCAAATCCCACCCATTGTCTTCTGCTCTTCTCCAGCTTGCTGTCACTTCACAACTTACACTATAATACCATATCACCATTTTTAGCCACAAAGTTCATTCTCAATGAATTAACCAAAATTGTAAGAACATAATTTAGTCAACGTATCTAGTTAATTGGGGTTTGGGATTGCTTGAATCATCCACTGCTTTAGATATGAGATTTTCAAGGTTAAAAGATTAGGTAATGTTTGTGGTTACAATTGATCTTCTGTTAGAGTTAAGTGCAACAATTGAAGTTTTATGGAAAAGATGAATTTCTAAAATTGTTGATTTTACCAAACAAGTTAAATTGAATTTGAAGTTCATATTTCAAAAAATAAATTTGAAACCTCCAATTCAAAATGAAATCAAGCTTCTCAAACACTACCTTAGATGGATCTTTTCATATAATTCCTAAATTCTTGTATTTATTGTCAGTAGATGTTGTATAAAGATGTCTTTATATTGACAAGGGAATTTTTTTTAACAGAAGTAAAAGACTAGAAAGTCTGATAACCTTGAAATGTGAAGAACATCATACACTGTACAATAGTAGTGTAAATTAATAGTATTAAATTTTGTTTGATTCTCTTTTTGTTCTTTCTTGAGGTGGTTTTATGCATATGGGTTGAGAATTCTATTTTAAATGTGATCATATGAGTGTTGTGATATGTTCCTGTTTTTTTTTTAACTTATTGTCTGAATATTTGAACTTAGTACCTTTCAAGAATTAGTCATTAGGAGTATATTTCTTTTTATATCGAGAACCGAATGTATATTTATTAGTGATATAAAACGTTTAAAGATAGGTATAGTTTGGAGTGATAAGTGGACCCGAAAGAGTATAAATTGACCAAATAACTATTATACTTATTTATTAAAGCATGTTATTTATTTGTTGCTGTGACATTTGTTGATTATATTATTGCTTAGATTTATAATGAAGAGGTAAGGGCGAGAATGGATGTATGAGACTATGAGAGGCTCGATGCTAATAAAAGACTTAGAATTGAGTATGCTAATGGTGTTAGAGAATTTATTAATCATGCTAAAGAACAAGATTCTTTTCAAAGGAATAAGGGGAAAATGAGGTGCTCGTGCACCATGTGCAACAACACAAAGTTTTTAAATGAGGCTCAAGTTAAATCACACTTGCTTAAGAAAGGGTTCTGTGTTAGCTATTATATTTGGGTGTGTCACGTGGAGGATTTTCCAATTGATGAATCTGATATACCCACGAACCCTTATCAAGATATGGTAAATGATGCATTACGTGATAGAGTGGACACTATAAGGGAGAAGGCCCTTAATGCTATAGAAGTAGATGAAACTACAAATCCTGAAGTGCAAGCTTTCTTTGAAATGTTAAAGAAAGCAGAAGAGCTTGTTTGTGAGGGGAGCGATGTGTCTGTATTACAAGCTGCATCTAGATTGTTAAGTTTGAAATGTGAATTCAACTTCCCTCATAAATGTGTTGGTTTCATTAGTTTGGTCGGTGATATCCTTCCAAAGAATAATCATATGACCACAAACTTTTATGAAACCAAAAAGTTGCTAAAAGCCCTTTATTGTAAGAAATATGGGCTTAATACAATAATATATGTAGACAAATTATTAATTCGGATTATAATTGTATTTATGCGTTATTAGTTAAGGTTAGCCCAAAATAAGGTGATCCACTACGGTATAAGCTATATGGGCTTATTATTTATAAACGTATTAAAAGGTATGGGCCATTCTATTATCTAAGTATAGATACCCATTAGGTTTGCTAATGCATGATGAACGCATTAGACTAAGGAGACTATATATAAGTCACCTGGGTTATGGTCCCTGGTAGCACACCATAACCTAATCTCCCCGCATCCCATCAGTAGAGAGATCTCTAAGGTATGTGTGTCTACTAGAAGACCTAATCTCGAAGACCGTCTCTTCAGGCGGTTCATCCCAACCTTTCGTCATGTATTCAGGTACGCTTCCGCATCTAGTATTTACCGAGTAATTTAGTATGAAGTTTATGATCTCTATTTGGATTAAATCTAACAAGTCGTATTAGAGCCACCTTCATATTAAATTATTTGGTATAGATTCAGTTTATACGGTGCATTCATCATGTGTGGTTCATGTTAAATCGATACGCATGATTAAATCGCTCATACGGATGTTTGATGAGTTCTGTTAATTAAAATTTTTCTAAAGTTTGCTTATTAGTGTTGTTGTACACGTATCGATGAGATAATTATATGGTTGTTTTACAGCCATGTTTTATGTGTGTATGTTTGTAATCAGATAGTAGCACTGTTATCAATCTAGGTTTTGGGGTTTGGGTTTTAATCTGGATGTCGGTTAACTCTGAACTAACTTCCCCATGAGAAAAATGATATTTGTTCTTATGGGTGTATGTTTTTTTTGGGAGGAAGACGAGCATCTTGTTAAATGCAAAAAATGTGGGCAAGATAGATACAAACCCAAGAAAAATTCAAAGGGTAAACAAGTTGCTCATAAAGTTTTAATTTATTTCCCAATCACACATAGACTACAAAGGATTTATGCGACAAAGCATATAGTTGAGGAAATGAGATGACACGCAGAGAATCCCCGTGCAAGTGGTACAATGGCTCACCCCAGCGACGTCGAGTCTTGGAAGCATTTTGATGCAGTACACCAGGATTTACTAGCAAACCTAGAAATGTATGACTAGGGCTATGCACAGATGGATTTGCACCCTTTGGTAAATTTGGCAAGGCATACTCTTGTTAGCCAATCATGCTTACCCCATATAACCAACCCTTTTGGTTGTGTATGAAAAAATCGTTTATATTACTGTCTTTAATTGTTCTTGGACCAAAGACAACTAAGAAAAACTTAGATGTATTTTTGCAACCACTCATTCATGATTGAAAGAATTGTGGGAAGTAGGGGTATTCACTTATGATGTATCTAAGAAACAGAACTTTCAACTCAGAGCTTCACTTATGTGGACGATAAATGACTCTCCAACCTACGGCATGTTATCCGGATAGGGAATAGCCGGTGAAAAGCATGTCCTTATTATGGGAATGGAAAGAAGTCTTTTTGGCTTAAGAATGGAATAAAGTGGTGTTGGTTTGATTGCCATCTTCAGTTCTTGTCACCTAACCACTCGTTTAGGAAGGATAACAAACAGTTTTCAAAGAACACGTACAGAAGAACTTGATAGCTCACCGCGTAGGTTAAATGGTTATGAGATATGGGAGTGTGTAGAACATTTACCTACTATAGTTACTGCCACATATTCTCAGTTGAAAACATTGAAGAACAGAAGGGAAGGCTGGTGGAAAAGAAGCATATTCTGAGAGATTCCATAGTGGAAAACTTCACTAATTCGACATAACTTGGATGTAATGCACGTTAAAAAGATTTTTTTTTGAGCAATTGATTCACACAGTGATGGATAAAAAATTGAAAACGTCTCATAATGAATCATCGAAAGCTGACATGAAAATATATTGTAGAAGATGTAGTGAGCCTAAGTTCATTCTGAATAAGCCAAAAAGAAGGTTTTGTGCGAATGGATTTCTAAGTGGAAGTTTCCAAATGGTTATGGTTCTGATTTAAGGAGATGTGTAAATGAGAATGATTTTACACTACACGGTTTGAAAAGTCATGACTGTCATGTGTTTATGGAACGTTTAATTATGGTTGCTCTAAAGAATTTAATGCCAAACAATGAGTGGAATGCAACTACTGAACTTAGTCAAGTTCTTAGAGATCTTTGCATCTCAACCATTGAAGTTGACGATGTAATTCGTTTGGAGAAAAACATTCTAGAAATTCTTTGCAAATTGGAGATGATTTTTCCGCCTTCATTTTTTAACTCAATGGAGCATCTACCGGTTCACTTACCATCTGAAGTGAAAGTTGGTGGCCCTGTTCAATATAGGTGGATGTATCCGTTTGAGAGGTAATTGCTTTTAACTTATTTTCTTAAATTTTATAATTTTATGTTTTGTGTAATAATAATAACTAGAGTGCACGTATGCTCATCTATGAATAAGTTCTTAAATCACTTGAAACAGACAATTGGGAACAAAGCATACGTTGAAGGTTCAATATGTAATGCTTACTTGTTAGGAGAGAGATGAAATTTTTGTTCTTTTTACTTTGAAGACCAGATAGATACTGATAGGATGTCGCAACCTAATCAAAGATAAAATACCCTAGACACAAATGAATTTAGTAATAGGGGTCGAACACAAGGAGACGGGAGTTGCTAAACAAGTTGTTATGGAGTGAGTTCTATCGAGGTCGGTTATCGATTGATTATTTGATTGGGTGTGTAAAATAATGATAAAGAAAGAGTCTAGGGAGGATGGGTAACACAAGAAAATTATGTAAATTCTTAAGTTAAACATAGGAGTTGATAAAATCGTTAACTGTTTAGGTCATATGATAACCACCTCCCAGCCTTAGAACGGGTCCTAACGAGCTCTCGCTATGGCTAAGCCGGTCTACTAAAACATGCTTAGTCTAATTAAATTTCGTGCCTCTCGACTTATAAAAGTGAATTAACAAATTTAATCTAAGATAGTGGCCAACAATCAAAGACTAATAAAATAATGCAAATATGTGATAGAAACTTTTAAACGATATAAAAACATCCCAATTCAACAATTGCAAAAACTATTTATGAATGGTTTCCCTTAATCCCTAGATTAGTGAACTATTCTTGCATAATGATGACTAATCTAATGACAAATGATAAAGTAAACATAATAATTAGTGAATGGAAATGACAAAGGAATAACAAAATAATACTAGAAATGAGATTACCTTTATAATGGAAATAGAACTTGAATATTGAAGAACAAATACTTGAAATGAAAATTGTAATACAACTTTAAAATGCTAAAGGAAATTTTTTGTAACATAAAGGAAATGCTTAAGGAAAATCTAATCTAAACTAAACTAAGAACTGAAATAAGAGTATGAAAGTGGTGTAAAAGGTGTGTAAGAAGTGTGTTTGAGGTCCCGGATCAACACCCTTTATATAGGACCACAAGACGAAACGTAAACATTCAATAAGGGGGTAACCCCGATCGGGGACACCACACCCCGATCGGGGTCGTGGCATTTTAGGCTCTTTCTTTTAATCCTGTCTTTAATTGTATAAGGAATCCAATGTTGCGTGTTAATGCTTCATAATTTCTCTGGTTGAATGCTTCAAACAGAATCCAAAATGGCATCCTAAGATCCTTGCTCTCAAATTCTTTATGGGCTTCATTTTATTTATCTTTGTCCATCGACCCATTTGGATATTTTCATGCTCGGGTTTCCAATTTCTTCCCAAAACGCCCTTATGCTTCCCGAAACACCTTTGGATGGTCAAGACTTTCTCTTATTAGTCTCGTGAACTTGGGTGATTCCTAATTTGACGGGAAAAAGCTACCGAGTGCTTTATTTCCTACAAAATGTAATGAATACGAGCAAAAACACCTAGAACACGGAATTAGCTCAGAAATACACCAATAGAAGTGCAATAATCAGATAAACCGAGCTAAAATAGGGAGTTAAAGTATATATAAAATGGACCTATCAAACTCCCGCAAGCTAAACCTTTGCTTATCCTCAAGAAAGTACACAATATAATGTATGACAAAGACAAGGGTACGAGCAACAATCATCTTATCCAAATTCAATTCCCGTCAAGTAACCTTAAAGCACAATGAATCAAATCCCGAATCAACATGGGCATAGGGAAAATGCAACAACATGGATGAGATTTATATGATGGCGTAGCATGAAGGACTTTACATGGACATTTCGACTCTTGCATGATCTTATATGACATTGAGCTCCTCACGAGAAAACACTCACACTCATATTATGAATAGGGCAAATATGTGAATGTGACACTCTCCTATCTATGACTCAAGAGAATGCGCCCGTAATCTAGTATGGTAGACATTCTAAATCAACAAGATAATGTTAATCATGATCAAATATGCACAATAAAAGAAGTGAAGAATCAAAGAAGAAGGCTAGGGGAAATAGGTAAGAAGGTGGACAAATGTTTTTGGTCATGTGGAGCTAATGTCAAGCTAGTGACTAACCAAAAAGTGCAAGGATGCTTATTCCGAACCTTAACCTTTCCTAAGAGCAAGAACTAATGCCAAAAATAGGATGATGACTCATTTTTTCATTATAGCACAAGAGACTACTTCCCAAAACAATACATTTCAAACATGGAAGCAACTCATATTTCTTTTTCTTCTTTGTTTATCATTTTTCTCATGCTTCTTTCTTTTTCTTTCTTTTCATTTTTTTTTTTTGTATCTTTTTCAACTCTTTTTTTTCTTCACCACCATTCACCAAATTAGGGGAATCAACAATCCCGTAATAAAAATGCTCACAATAGTGACAGATAACTATATCCCGTAGCAAACAAGTGAATGGCTTCAAAATGCAATCATGATAGCAAAACTCATAAGAAATGGAACAAAAAAACCATACTTGTGCGTATAGATGTAACGCACACCAAGAGGAGAAACTACACACACCTAAATGAGACCGTATAAAGATGCATCGACTTTTTGGAGGCTCTACCTTACCATATATGTAGCTTACCAATGCCAAGATCAAGTCTATTTTGTCCAAAATCCATTCCTCACCCACTATGTCAAGACATCCCCATGCATGCAAAACCCGTCAAAAGCGTGACTCATTAGCGTAAAAAGCTATAATATGGGAAATGCAAAGAGAAATGACATTATGCATAAGACATAAGGGTGGACACAACAAACATTTTTATGAAAATTTTCAATTTTTTCAATTTTTTTTTTGGATTTTTGAATATATGAAAGCAAATAAATATCTAGACTCACTAAATCCCTCCCCCAAGCTAGAACAATACATTGTCCTCAATGTGTGATACAAAGATAGACAAACAAAAACCAACAAGGGGAGATGGGATGACACATGCGAAAATAAAGGAAGGAAAGAAAGCATACTAAAGTATAGAAGCCTCCCCCAAGCTAGTTTGAAAACGGGGTAAGGTCCAATCCAAGTAGCATATTACCTGCAAAAGACAAGCTACTACAAACTAAAGCAAACTAAATGTCTTATTGTCCTAACTATTACATCAAAACCAAATGGAAATTGCAATTGTCCAAAAATTATAAATTGTCTTAAAAACATAAATAAACACGAATTTTCCTAATGAATCATCCTTTGTCCACTAAAAAGCATGCCAACGCCCTTAAAAGTTTATCATATTCCTGCGTATGAGCAATACACAAGCATATGTAAGCAATTGATAAGATTAAGGCATGATAGATCAAAGGCAAGAAAGGATAAATCTTATCAAAATGCCCATGAGAGATTCCAAATAGAACCACCGTACTACTCCACTCGTCGTTAAGAGATAAAGCATCATGCTTAAGACCATAAAATAAACCGTTAGTGCACATATTATAATCATGAACGGTCTCAAATTGGTGGTATGAAAACTCAAGGTGGTAGGACTCATCAAAAATGGGGGGTTCATCCCACTTAACCTTTAAATGAAAATCACTAAGTCCTGCATCAACCTCAAATGGGTAAACTACATCCCATGTGAAAGGATTTTCAAAGGTTTCAAATGACTCGGGCAAAACCTTATCCTTTTCATGATAATCGGGCTTAACCTCATCCATAGCACGTGTGTCAACTACCTCCTCCACAAAATGGTTAATTGGAACGACAATAGGGGAAATTTCAACCAAGAAAATCGGACTATCGTCATCGTCATTCAATAATTCAAAATTTTAGGGGGAAAAGACTCACATTAGGAGTTGTGAGAGCATAAAGAGAGGTAATAAGCTTGATAAGGTTATTTTCAGTCGTTGGCCTATCAAAATAAATCCTAAATTACTACTAACTGGTAGCTAGTGGCAAGAAAAGGTCGAATCCACAAGGAGGCTAGTTAATTGTTCTATTTGCTAATATTTAAGTTTGTCTTAAAAGTAACCAATTTCTTTAAGGATTTGTTTGTTTGGTTTGCTAAAACTAATTGCAATAAAGTAAATAAGACAAATTCAATAATATTAAAGAATCTAGAGATTAGGTTCACTAGGTAGTTATTCGGGATGTGTTTTAATTCATTAATAGAGCAATTTATGTTGTTTAAGGTTATATGATAGGTCGATTCAATATTTCCTTTAGATCTAATTTAACATGCGGTCGCTATTATTAAATCAGTCTATTCAGTTATCGCAGCCTATATTGATTCTAACCCCGTCGGTGAAAGTATCAATTTGCTATACTAGTCAATTAACCCTAGCCAGTAATTAGCTAACTAGATTCAAGACAATAACTGAACAACAACAAAGAAGTTATTTTAACAATCAATTCATTAATATAATCCCCTTCTAACAGCCTAGATCCCCTTTTACCCTAGATGAGTAAATTAGCTACGCATGATAGAAAGAACAACAATGTTTTGACCGATTTTTACGCAGCCTGGAATCCGGCCAAGCATTCCAGGGTATTCCGGCCAAGGTAGATTATGGTGAGGTTAACTAGTATCATCCTATTATGATGGTATTGTGGTTGTACCTTTGCAGGGTTGATTATAAAGTAAAAAGAGATAAATTAAAAGTAAAGAATAATAAAAGGAGACATGACACAATGATTTATACGTGGAAAAACCCTTAAATGAGAAAAAAATGACGGGCACCAAGCCAGGAGAGGATTTCACTATGTATTTTGCGTAATATAGGAACAATGTTGTAATTGCTAAATAATCGTAGTATTTGCTTAAGGTAGAGTAGATGAGAGTAGAATCAGAGATGTCAAATGAGCTCCTTCCCTTCTTATTTATAGGCTCATATCTTGTCAACGGTCTTCCCCTTGTGAATCGAAAGTAGCTCATATTTTATAGGAACCGTCCCTTAATTGTAGTTGACTGCTCCTTGCTTCTAGGTGCTGCCACCTTCCCTTTGCTAGGGGTTTGTTGTGATTATCTCATGCTTCTAAAGATGAGACTTAATCTTCCACAAAAATAGGAACTACTTAAGACCAAATTTAATTGACATGTGCTAATTAACTTAGCATCACATGATAGGTAAATATCTTCTCCATATTGTATGTTGGTCGTCCACTTTATCCCTGCATACCTCTCCGGGCCTGTACCAATGCCTGTCAGGCTAAACTGCTTTGTACGCAAGCTTGACTATATCTTTTGTACCATGACAATGCCTGCTGTATTACTGTACTGTGCTGACTTATAATAAGGTCTGACCTGAGTTGTACCCTAATCAGTATTTTCAATATGATGTCTTGTCCGTCTGATATAGTCTTCTAGCCTGTCTCCTTGCCTGGACTGTTACGTTGAACTAGCTTGAACGGTACTGCTGAGGCTGAGTTCTAGCCTGACGGTAGTGTGAAATATCAGGCTCAACAATTGCCCCTTATCTCCTTATTATTTGTGATTCAAGCCAATAATGAGGAGATAACTTCATTCCAATCATAGAAAAAGCTCGATCATGCAGTTGTACATATTCTTGACTTATTGTTTCTTCATTGCGCTGGGTCAGGCCAGATATGAAAAAATAACCGCTTTCTTACGCGTCTAAGGATTATTTCTAACCTGCATACAATTGGTAGGACTTGTTTTTGCCCCACTATATGATAGAAAAAATTAGAGTAAAGTGCAGATCGACAATGTTTGTATGTTGATCAAGTGTATTTACCAAGTGTGTATGAATCAATATCCCTGCAATATTTTTTGTACTAGTATTTAGATAGTCGTAAACAAAATTTAGATTAGTCATACGTTCTGTGTCCTGGACGTGAATGATAGCTCCCGATAGATGGAGATTATAAAGAAAAACGGGAGAGTGAAATATTAAGTATAGGAAAGAGTAAACCTGGCGGCAATAATCAAGCAATGGCTGATATATTGCTTGTTGTAAGTGTATTGGAATCACTCCTGAAGCTTTTGCCAAGTCAGGAAAGATATAGCTTGATGATATATAGCCCGACTTTTATTAGAATTCTGACGATGAAGTTGAGGTGAAGTTTCCTCCTTTTGAGTGAAGATATTAGTTCTGGAACATTCCTGCAGCACTCGTCGTAGTTGGTTTTCCTCAATTAATCTTGTATTTCCTTGATATTTTATTATGTCAGCGGTACATTTTGTATGGCATTCTTGGTAGACAGCTTATTAAGCAGAGTGAACACCTGGGATCCTAAGCTGATGGAGACTGATGTCCTTCATGAGAAAAGAAGAATTCTGGTGCTTGGTCATGTGAGCAACAAGTTCTGATCGGTGATAATGTTTGACCCTGTCAGGAGGGATGTCATTGGAAGAAATGTTAAACAGTTTCTTGTAGTGTTTTGCTCAACCAAGGAGAATGTCCTTGGTAGAACAATTAACCTTTTGTGCCTTTGCCCCAAGTTGGTAAGGGTTAGTAAATATGAATCATGTCCAGGGGATATTTATCGTATTCTGTTGGTTTATGAATATTGTTCCTGTCCTGGGGACGAATTTGTTTTTTATATCTTGTACGATTTGTATCATGTATATTTCATAACCTGCAAAATTTGAAAAATGGCTGCAAAGGTTACACCTGTTTTTGTTTGTTTTTCGATAGTTGTACTTTTGAAAGGATATTTGCCTGTCTGGAGGGCTTATGATCCTCAGCCTGACTGGAGGGCTTTGATTATGCCTGTCTGGAGGGCTTTGTATGAGTTGTCAGGATCTTTCACCTTCGTCCCCGTATAAAAGGATTTTTGCCTGGCTGGAGGGCTTATTATCCTTAGCCTGACTGGAGGGCTTTGATTATGCCTGTCTGGAGGGCTTTGTACGAGTTGTCAGGATCTTTCACCTTCATCCCCGTATAAAAGGATTTTTGCATGGCTGGAGGGCTTATTATCCCTAGCCTGACTGGAGGGCTTTAATTATGTCGTTTTGGTGTTGGTAACCAATTACATTCAGGCACGATTGAGTGCTATACAGGCTAAGGGAGTGGCCCTCAATCCTGAACATTTGTTTATGCATATTATAGAAAATTGATAAATTAATATATTGAGCAGAAACAATTTTTCAAGATTCAAGTAATGCAGTTTTTATTAGAATAGTAGGCATGTGAATTTACAGACAGGTAGACAGGAAAAGAATGCACATTGTCACGTATCATATGCATAAAAGGCATATTGATCATTCACGAATTGCATATGATACATTCAGATGAGTAAGTTTGGGTTTTTACCTTGAACATGCAGGATAAAATTTACCACGAGTATGATTATGCTTTATGCGTGGAACATTTTTGGATGGGTGACATTCCAAGATGTTGGAATCATGTACCCTTGTAGTGTTTGTGGCCTGTAAGTGCCTTGTCCAATAATTGAATCAATTGGATAGGAGCCTTCTAATGTAAGAGCTAATTTTGCCTAATGATATGTCTTTAGTATTTGGGAAGACTTTTCGCAAGATAAGGTGCTCTGTCTTTGAAAATTTTATTCCTGACATTCTTGTTGTAACTTCTGGCTACTGTGTGGTGTTAGGATGTTATCTTGATTCTGGCTGCATCTCTTAGTTCTTCCTTCAAGGTCAGGCTTGTCATTTGTTTTAATGGTGTTCAGGCCGTATCTTGGTGTTGGTATGTAGACCTCTGCAAGGATTAGTACTTCGAAACTATACACCAGGGGACAAGGAACCAGACCGCCAAGGTAGAATTTTTGTAGTTATCGTATCTGCTCATTGGCTAGTGGTACCTCTTTAGCCCATCTACCCTGCTTCCTGATCGGCTTCTTTTTCGAATAGTTTATAACCACTTTGTTGTTTGATTCTGCCTAGCATTTTGCTCTTGGATAGACTGACATCCTGCTGATAAAGAAAAAGGAGACAAGTAATCGTGTTAGATTATTGGAGCATGTTTGTGTGGACATGGGCCACAAGCCGGTCTGTGGGCAAGAGCCACCTACCAGTCCGTAGTCACGGGCCAGCTGCACGCCAAGCCAAATTGTGGACATGCAGCGGTCTGAAAGCCACGCTCGGAGACGTAAAAATACTTTCGACCGGATCGCTTTAGATAGGTCGGTTTCGTCTCTGTAACACCCGCGAATTTTCCATTTTGACATTTTAAATTTATTAAACTGTTCGATTACTTTATTTCATATTTTTGAATTATTCAATTTAATTAATTTTATGTCAAACACGATTTTTATAAACGTATTATATAAAAGCTCATTTTTATAAAAATACGTATTATTAAATTATATTTTTGAGGCATAATTTATATAAGAATAAATGTATACATATTTTTGGTCGGATAATAATAGTGACAGCAATAGTAATAATTCCCGTCTTAATTTCCGTCTAGCTATAGACCGTCACATTTCACTTTGTACCTACTTCGATCCGGACCAACCAGAATTCAACAACACATCACACCCACCTAACATCCTACACTCTACTTTTAAAATATTATTATTATTATTATTATTATTATTATTATTATTATTATTATTATTATTATTATTATTATTATTATTATTATTATTATTATTATTATTATTATTATTAATTATTATTATTATTATTATTATTATTATTATTATTATTATTATTATTATTATTATTATTATTATTATTATTATTATTATTATTATTATTATTATTATTATTATTATTATTATTATTATTATTATTATTATTATTATTATTATTATTATTACTATTATTATTATTATTACTATTATTATTACTATTATTATTTGTGGTTATCATTAGACTCCCGCAACCTACTCCCTGCCATCCTCTTTCTTTTCTTCTTTCGTCTTCTTCCTTTAAACAACAACAACAGCGAAGCAGCAGCAGCAATGGCACGCCCCATTTCCGTCTCCTTCTACCTCCATTTCCTCCCTTATTTCTCAACCAAATTCCCTAATGTTTACACCATTAGCTTCCCCTGTTTGTTCTTCATCTTTTGAGGGCAAGCTTTGACGACTCGAGATGATTTTGAATCGAAATCGTGCCCATTAAAGAAGTTATAAGGTAACGGTGATAGGCTACTCGACAATTAGTCGATACTTTCGTCCTTCTTACTCGATCTTTCCTTATTCATTGCAAAGTTTGAGTCTTTTCTGAGTTTCTCGTGTAAGAAGTTGAGTTTTCAGACTTGTGGTTAATTTCCATGGTTGTTGTGGGTCGAAATGGTGGATTGTTTGAACTCCGTCTGTTTAGGAACCATGTCTGCGGAGCCCTGCCTACTCGAGCTCTGTTTAGGACTGCTTTGGGTTGTCTGTGCAGAAGGTTCGTATAACACCATTTTGGGGAATGTTTTGCAGGTCTGATTTGGTCTATTTTGGGACGGGTGTGGATGGTGGTTGTAGGTAGTTAGGTGGTGGCTGTGTTGAGGCAAGTGTTAGCTCGGATTTTGGGTGGTTGGTTGGGTTGTTTGTCTCGGTTTTGGGTGACTTTTGTACAAGTTTGATGGCTGGGTGTAGGGAAACGGGTACGGGGCCGTTCAATGGTCCCTCGTGTCGTGGGTCGGGTTGTGTTTTGGCGCTAGTTTAGTTTGTTTGAAATAATTGATTTCCGTCTCATATTTTTATAACGTAATTCGTTAATATCGTTCTCTCACACATTTATTTTGTTGGGCTCATTCGATTTAGTTTGTGGGCTCATTTGATCTTGGTAATTGGGCTAGTAATGTTTGATAAATTGAACTAGTTAGGTTAATGAATTAAACTAGTTATACTTAGTAAGTTGGGTTTGTCATATCTATTCATTTGGGTTTGAATCGTTAATTTAATTGGACTCGTCATATTTATTTAGTTGGGTTGACATGATTAAGTTATTGGGCCACATTTATATTATGGGAACTTTTGGTGCCAACTTTGCTTCATTTGTGTAATTAAATTCCCGTCTCATATTCTATATAACGTAATTACTTAATGTCGTGCATTTACTTATTTATTCAGTTGGGCTTGTTGCATCTTATCTATTGGGCTTGACTTGTTAAGTCAATTAGGCTTGTCACATGTTTATAATTGGGCTTGTCACATGTTTATAATTGGGCTTATCCTAGTCCATTCATTGGATTTCACATGATTTACTTATTGGGCTCATGAATGAGTCATGTGGGCTTGTCACATTTTATTCCGTAATTTTCATATAACGTAAATTATTCATTATCATTCATTATATCTTATTTAATCGGCATGTTAAATTATAAAATGGAATGTTAAGTAATATAACACAAGTATGAGATATTTATTATAAGTACTGGTAAGAGTCATATTCTTGATAATGTCTTGTATTATTCTGTTGTGAGAGTCTTGGTCTTATCGGATACTAGAGGTGAGCTATAAGCCCTCTAGTTGCGATATGATCGTCGGGATTGATGTTCCCATTCGTACTTATGGTGAGATGCAAGCCATAAGTATGAATGTGACATTAATGATCCCGTGTCATATGATGTTTGCATGGTCATTTTTTCTCTTATTGTGACTCAAGTGTGACGTTTTACATTGTGTGACGACTTGACATTCCTTATTTACCCTTTCGGACCTTTGGTTACGGATATGTGTGCCATGTTTCCGGATTGGGTTATCCTTCCGCCTCTTCAGACCTTTGGTTACGGACTGTGTGCCATGTTTCCGATTTGGGGTTACTCGACCTTTGGTTACGGATTGTGTGCCATGTTTCGAGTCTTGGATGCGGATAGGTCACCGCATGTCGAATCGGGTGACGTCCATCCCGAGAGTCGGATCCAGGTTTAGACTAGGACCGTATTATGATCGTCGTCCTACCAGGAGGTTGTAGTCTAGGTTGTAGTCTTGTGTGTGGTATCTCGGACATCCTTTAAAGGTAGCCTCTGAGCCGGATACTCCATCTACACTTTGGTTCGGTCTTACACTTGTTGAGTCGTGTCAATATGAGTTGCTTGGCTTGATTATTCTATTTCCTTGATTGCATATTTATTCTAATAAATTATGTCTATTCCCTTAAGAAAGTATTATGCATGTATCATCATGATTATCAATTATATTTTGTTGTTCTTCATTGTTCATATATGATGCATGATCAATATGTTTAATTTGTGTTTGTTTACTTGCATTTCGACATATTGTGGCTGGGAGAACCTTGAGTTACTCCCCACTGACTGTGGCGCTCATGTTTACATGAATGATAGGTGGTGAAGATGCTTACGTGGGGAAGACGTGTGGGCTAGCGAGAACTAAACCCTTGGACCTTAGTTTGCTAGTTAGAAACCCTTTATTCTTTTATTCGTGGGATATCCTTTCCCCGCTTTCTAGACTTAGGTTGTAATAACCTAAATTTGTCTATTGTAGTAATTGTCTCATTTCATTTTTGGCACCCGCGTGTTAATCCCTAACTTGTAATTTAAAAGTTTTTAAAATCTCGTAAATTTCCGCTTTAATTTATTAGTTATATTTTCCGCTTTATCGCGGGGTGTCACGGTCTCGACAAAGGTCTCAAAACGATGTTTGAGATGTTCGGAGTCGCCACCAAGCATTTGTGGGATGCTTGGAACCCGTTCGAAACCACTTTATACCTAGGTCAATCAAGGCAAAAAGCGGTGTTTGACATAGGTACTAAAGATAAGGAGTTGTCCCCCTTTTAGCATTCTATGCCTAAAATGACTCTCGTACGCCCTGGATAAGGCCATCCACTATCCAAAGGTTCTGAGTAAGGGGTGAGGGTACGTATTGGGAAGCCCTTTAATCGGACACCCAATCCCGCCCGCGTTAGCGACCTCTACTGATCGATCGTGGTTGTTTAAGTGCAAGAGTTGATAAAACGGTAAATGCATGGACCTAACATGTGAGAGTTTCTTAACTCGGTTTGGTTATCCAAATATCAAGAAAATGATGTCGAGTTGGATTTTAGATTGATTTGCATGTGAAAACGGAAATTAAACATCCATTTACCAAATTCGGGTTATGATGCTTAACACGGTCCATTATTCGAAAAAGGGTGTCAAATGACAAAGTGTAAAAATGTAAGCTTGTCAATCTGATCCGTCATGTATTCGGGTTAACCGTAATCGGGATCGTCCTAGACAAGTACCAAAACGAGACAGAACAGTGTCAGGCAGCCCCATTGGGGCGCGAGCTTATTGGCGAGGGAAGGAGCTCTGCCGGGTTTTGAAATATGAAAATAAACGGCCTCTTAGGGTGCGAGTCAGACGACGACCGAAGGGGCGTCTCCTGGTTGTTAAAAAGGTTGTTTAAAACCGTATTTGTGATTAAATGATTTGCATGACTCGGAATAATTACTATTATCTTAGTAATATTCATTGTCGGATTTGCAAGTTCGAAAAGCATAGTTTACAATAAAAATGTAAAATATGTGTGCTTAACCATTTTATCACCGTACTCGAATTAAATCGACAGGGTATTTATTCAAACCAAGGGTGACATGCAATATGGCCAAGGCAAAGATGAAAATAAAATGAAATAAAAGTGAAAGTAAAATGTTTGATTTAAACTAACTATGTTAAGTTCATTTATTTGTAATTAGTCAAGTTTGTCATCGTACTCGGATTAAGTTGACATAGTATAAAGAACCAAGGATGATTATGAATTATGACTAATATGTTTGCAAGTGTAAATAAATGAGAAAAATGGTAAATAAAAGAAAAGGGTGTTAAAATACCCATTAAAATATAATTAACCAATAATGTCATCGAGTCACGGAATAAACCGTCATGGTATAAAGAACCAAGGATGATTTTTGTAATGGTCAAAATATTTGTCATAAAAATGAATTAAAATGGTAAAAACCGTAAAAGGAAAGAAGTAAAAATAAAAGAAAGTGTTGAAGGAAAGATGAACTCAAAAACATTTGAGTCTGACCTGGACACCCACAAGAGGCGCGAGCCTCCCTGCATAGCAAGGAGCTTCTGTCTCAGGCCAAAACTCGGTTTTGGCTCGTCTAACCTATGTTTGAATCGTGTTATGCATTGTTCATGCTTATGAACTCATAAAAACAGTAAAGACATGAAATAAGTGAGATATTTACACCCTCAAACTTACGTGTATTGATGTTTGCAAGGTAGACGACTTTAGAGACGGTTTTCTCGTTGTGACTACTTGCGATCAAAGAAGTTTAAAAGACTTCCTTAAAAAGGATTTTGTTTTGAAAATATGTTGAAAATATGTTAATTAAAACATGTTGATTGATGAATTGAGTTGGTCGAATGGGTCGGTTGAATGCACGGCTACGGTACCAAACAAAATGTGTAAGGCTTGTGTTTTCGATCGGTAGGTCGAAAACACGTGTCGATTTTGTGACTTAGGAAGTCGAGTCTAGAAGTTTAAGGGAGATGTGAAGGGGCGAACGCTCGCGTCAAGATTATGGTGTATGATGGTGGGTACTTATAGAGAAATGTGGGGTGGTAGGTCGGTTGATTTTTCTTGGAGGCTAAGGAGATAGCCCATTGAGGCGCGAGCATGCCTGCTATGGAATGGGGTGCCCTGTCCTTTTCAATTTGGACGTGGCCTTTCCCCTATCTATTATTTGGTTGGTTTGATTTATGGTAATCAAATAGAATGTCGTGTAATAATATGGGCACCTAATAAGATTATTTTGGGTGTTACTTGAGGTAGGTGTTTTGTGTGCTTGACTCGGGTTTGACCCGTGTGAGTCGGGATTTGAATTTGGAGTCGGTTTTTGGTCCGATGTCGGTTTTGACCTAATTAGGGTCATTTTAATGGAAATGACATGATAAAGACATTCATAACATTATTTTTGACATTTGAGATTTGGGTTAACTCGGGTTGACTCGGGTTAACTCGAGTTGCGGGTTTCTGAGTCGGTTTTGGGTCCGAAGACGGTTTTAACTCTAAATAGTGTTGTTTTAATGCAAATGAAGTTAGAAAACTTTTGAAATCATTTTTCATATCCGAGTAATGCATTTAACCTTCTCATGTATAACCAATCCACGCACGAATATCAAAAACACGTTACAGTCCGATCACTTTGACTGAGGCTTGGACGGGGCGAAAGTCAAAGTATAGCCTCCAGGTCAACCGAAGATTACAACCTGAAGACCATTGTGACGTCGAGGTGACTCAAAAGGGTTTGAGCCAAGGACCTGCCGTCGGGAAGGACGACGTCGAGGCGACTCGGGGATTCGAGTCAAGGACCTGCCGTCGGAAACATTTTAGAGTCTGCCGACTTTCGATTCGGGTCGTTTAAAGTCCATTAGACTACGTATAAAGGCTCGCCAGCCATAAGAAGGAGTCATACCTGAGGCATCTTCGGGATACATCCTTGAATTATTTGCACGTAAAGGCTCGCCAGCCGTGTTGAAGGTGGTGCGTTTTGAGGCTCGCCAGCCATGTTGACGGTGCGTAGAGGCTCACTAGCCATGTTTAAAATGCGTTTTGAGGCTCGCCAGCCATGTTGAAGGTGTGTTTTGAGGCTCGCCAGCCATGTTGAAGGTGGTGCATTTTGAGGCTCGCCAGCCATGTTGAAGGTGACTGTAGGAAATTGCCTGAAACATCGGGCTTATTTCAAGATATTGTTTTGTAATGAGTTCCAACCAGGTTGATGTTGATAGGTTCGGCTAGAGAGAAACGAGCTCACACTTGCTGGGAGTTATAAATGAACTATGTGGGGATAAATCATCTAAGCAAGGCTCTCTGGAAAACCATTTAGGGAGAGAGCTGCATCAGGATCATGAACGATGTTGCGAGGATCTTTGAAAGACCTGTGTGACTTCCACTTGAAAATCGGCACTCGCTGGGGAGTTAGAAACTTCTCAGGACTCGTCGAAGATATGAGTCGTTGCTTGTTGGGAGGTAGTGTATGCCATGTAATCGACGGGGTTAAAGCCCTTGGACTTGATGGGTCGGCATTTGTTGGGAAGAACCCAGTACTCTGTCGGAGTGCATTTTTCTTCTCAAGATTATCTGCATGGTTAGTGACAACGCAAATCCGCAGTCACATAGACAAGCATGTAGCACTCAAGCATATAAACACATAAGCACATGAGCATGTGGGCAATTACATATAAGCAACTAGCATTTAATATATCACGTGAGGGGAGATAGAAGTTTCAAAAGTTGTGAAGCTTAATATTGAGTATTGTTGCTCGTAGATCCATGATTTGATAGATTGGAGACACGTGACCGTTGCGACATTGACTCACACGGACGTATACTAACAGACTGATAAACAGACAGTCGTGAACGTGATACAAACCCAGTATCACACGACATGGGGGTGACTCTGACAGATTTTGCTTATGTGTGCAACTCCTAGCCAAGAAAAGTTGACAATGCGTATCAAATCCCTGGGGTAGAAGGTTAGTTCGACTGGGGAACATGAAGGCACGAACCTATCTTCGTCGGACATCCTCGCCACTATTTGTTTGTTTGAGATCCTTCCCTGAGGCATGATGATTCAGAGAGCGGAACCAAGACCTTGTTATCATCTGAATCGAGCCTAGGCTAAATGCGGTTTTATTTTGGACTGTAGATGAGACTCAAAAGATGTTTGAGGATAAAGGACGGGTGGCGTCTCAAAAGAGAAGCTCCCAGAGTGAGAAGGTGAGAATTTGGCAAACCGAGGAATGGGGGACGTCTTAAGGAAGAAGCCCCCAGTAAAGAGGTATAGCATTGAGCGTGCGGCTGAGTGGGCTGCTTTTGAAGATTGATGTTGATGGTTGAGATTGAAAAGGGGTATGCGGTTGTGTCCTTGTTGGGGGACTACCTACGTATTCGCGTGTTTGCGAAATCAAACCAGACCGTAGTTCTGCAAGGTGTGAAATGAGTTGAAAATTAAAGATCTGAAAATTGAATGTGTGTGGGAGTGTGGTTGTGTCCTAGTAATAGGACTGCCTACGTATTCACGTGTGTGCGAAATCAAACCAGATCGTAGTTCTGTGTGTGTTTTGATAATTGATTTTGAGGTGTATGGTTGTGTCCTTGAAGGACTGCCTACGTATTCACGTGATGTGAAATCAAACCAGGTCGTAGTTCTGAATATGTGTGCCTAAGTGAGTTGTTAGGACCTTAAAGTGTGAGAGTCACGACGGCAAATTCCGTTTGGTGACTCGAAAAATTGATTTGAAAGAATTCCCCTCTATCATGAATCGAAGAGGTCTAATTTGTGAAAATGTTCCTTATCATGTGAGCACACTAAAAAGTGCACCCTAAGGGTAGATTGGGTATGTCCCGTTCTCGGTAGCAAAGCATTCGAGGACTCCGTATCTGGGTCAAGGCGAAAAAGGGCTTCGACATTATGGAACGTGGATCTTGGTAATAAGAGGCTTGTTTGACAGATAAAAATCTGGAGCTGAGGGTCACGACGGTAAATTCCGTTTGGTGACTCGAAGGTTGATTGAAGAGAAATCCTTCTTGATCATGAATCGAAGAGGCATAGTTTGAGAAAATGTTTCTTGTTACGTGAGCACACTAAAAAGTGGACTCTAAGAAAGAAATGTTTTTTGAAGACTCCGTATTTGGGTCAAGGTGAAAATGGCTTCGACATTATGGAATGTGGAGCATGGTAATAATAGGTTTGTTTGACAGTAAAAATCTGGAGTTTGTATTTTGTGGTGTTTAGGCCGATGGGTTACAACTTGTAATGTGGTGCGGAATGGGGTCTCAGGCTTGATGTGGCCTGAGCACGAAATGGTTGGTAAAAATGTGGATAAGAATCCCATGTCTGGACCTTAAAGGTTAAGGTGTGATATTACGAGCTTGAGGGGAATCCTCAGAAGCCTAGGTAGGTGTCCCTGTAGCAGTCTCTAGAAGGACTTAGGGGTGAAGTAGTGTTGGTTGAGGTTTTGGTGTTTGGTGTTTTGGACTCATTGGTCCGGGATTTAATGTGTTAGACTCATGGGTCCTGGGCTTTGGACTTGTTGGTCCTGGACTTGGTGTTTCGGACTTGTTGGTCCTGGGCTTGGTGTTTTGGACTTGTTGGTCCGGGATTTTGTGTGTTGGACTCATGGGTCCTGGGCTTTGGACTTGTTGGTCCTGGACCTGGTGTTTTGGACTTATTGGTCCTGGGCTTTGGACTTGTTGGTCCTGGACTTGGTATTTTGGACTTATTGGTCCTGGGCTTTAGACTTGTTGGTCCTGGACTTGGTATTTTGGACTCATTGGTCCGGGATTTTGTGTTTGAAAAGTGACGGTTTTTAATTCCGTCGTTTGATCTTTGTGAAAATAAAGAATTTAAATTTCGCTATTTCATTTTTGTTTGAAAAGGACGGTTTTTTTTAATTCCGTCGTTTGGAGTTGTGAGAAAATAACGAATTTTGAATTCCGTTATTTCATTTTCTTGAAAGGTGACGGCTTTTAATTCCGTCATTTGAATTGTGGGAAAATAACGAATTTGAATTTCGCTATTTGATTTTTTGTTTGACAAGGGACGGTTTTTAATTCCGTCAATTAGAGTTGTTAGAAAAAAACGAATTTTGAATTCCGTCATTTTATTTTCTTGAAAAGTGACGATTTTTAATTCCGTCATTTGAAGTTGTGGGAGAATAACGAATTTGAATTTCCCTATTTCGTTTTTTGTTTGAAAAGGACGGCTCTTAATTCCGTCGTTTGGAATTGTGAGAAAATAACGAATTTTGAATTCCGTTATTCCATTTTCTTGAAAAGTGACGGTTTTTAATTCCGTCATTTGAAATTGTGTGAAAATAACGAATTTTGCATTTCGCTATTTCGTTTTTGATTTGAAAATGATGGTTTTATTTTCGTCGTTCGAAATTTGTGAAAATAGCGAATTTGAATTTCACTATTTTGTTTTTTGATTTGAAAATGACGGTTTTTATTTCCGTCGTTTGAAATTTGTGAAAATAGTGAATTTGAATTTCACTATCCTGTTTTTGATTTAAAAATGACGGTTTTTATTTCCGTCGTTTTGAATTTGCGAAAATAGTGAATTGGAATTTCACTATCTTGTTTTTGATTTGAAAATGACGGTTTTTATTTCCGTCGTTTGAATTTGTGAAAATAGTGAATTGGAATTTCACTATCTTGTTTTTTGTTTCGGCTTTAGCCTTGGATTTCGGTTTGGTTTTGGTTTTCGCCTTTGTTTTGGCTTGGATCTATTCGTATTTTCCCGTCCTTCGTTCGAGGAAGGTAAGGGTGCAGATGGGGATGTACCCGTTGGTGAGAGGTTGATACTTGGTGATGGGATGTTTTCGTGGGGAATGGGCTTGCCTTCTGTCATTGATCATGAACAAGGAGATGTTCTGGTTTGTTATCTGGGTTCGTCGTAAAATCCCTTTTTTAAAAGCTCATTCTAAATTGGGTACTATTGAAAGATTTCTATTGCCAGACATGGAATAGGTAAAGAGAATGGACACGGAGTTTCGAATCCTCTACTTACTCGGTACGAAACATCACTCGAGTGTACTCACATTGAATTGGAACATGTTTTTTTTTTTAAATTAATTCTCAAATCAATTCTCGTTGTCAATGGGAAATGGTAAAGGGGAGAATATAAGATAGTTGGAAATCGTGCTTTTATTTAGATAAATAAGAGGTTAGCACAGACTCGATGAATACATGTGACTCATAGGGACAGCCCTCAGTGTGTCACTTAGGGATAAAAGGACAGACACTAGGATAGATATGAGAAAGCCTAAGACTTGGACTCGGACTCAGACTCAATCGTAGATACGAACTCCTAATCATCACTTTCCTCCTCGAAGGTCTCTTTTGCAGCATCCGACGGCTTGAATGTCTGGTCTTGAGCATTGACCCACTTGAGCACTTCACTCTCGTTGTTTGGGATGATATGAGGACAATAGTCCATGAGGCTTTCATCTCCTTGCAGAAAGAGATGTTCATTAGGGTTGTCTTTATTACTTGGTTGACATAGGGATGAAGCTATCAGTTCATGGTTGTCGATCATATTTTGAATAACATGTTTCAGTTTGAAGCATGTTTCAGTGTCGTGACCTTTTCCTTGATGATATTGGCAATAGGCACTGCCGTCCCAAAAACGGGTTTTCCTACATTCAAGCGGGTTTGGAGTGGGCCCGATTGGTTGTAGCTTCCCTTCAGTCATGAGCTTTTGAAGAGTTGCGGCATAGGTTGTGTTGAGTCTAGTGAATGTCCTTTGAGAACGTTCAACCTTGCTGTTTGACTTGAGATATCCGAGAGGATTGTCTTGACTTGAGTGAGAGGTGCAATTATGATTTGGCCAGCTTTAATCATATCTTGAATGGCATGCTTGAGTTTGAAGCAGGCTTCGGTGTCATGGCCCTTGCCTTGATGGTATTGGTAATAAGCATTATCGTCCCAGAATCGGTTTCTCCTGTGTTCTGGTGGGTCCGGAGTCGGACCAATGGGTTGCAGCATTCATTCTTAAGCAAGTATCCCCAAAGCGGTGCCATATGTTATTCCCAGATCTGTGAATACCCTTTGATGTTTTCCCATGGTTCCAACATTGGCGTTTTTTGGGATGTTTTTGTGACTTTTGTTTTTGTTTTTGTCAATCCTGGGCGGAAGCAGGATTTGGTCGTTGTCAATGGGAAGTTTTTGGGATGTTGCTTGGTATTTTGAAGGGGTATTTGGGGAGGCCATTTCATGTTCTTTGTTGGTAGGTTCGTGGATGTGGGAACCATCGGATGACTCCTCATTTTCAACAGCTGTTGGTTGGTGAACGGAGGGTTGGTTTTCTCCTTGGTGGTCAGGTTCATTTTCAGTACTACAAAACCTCTTCTCCAAATTAGCCACCCAATTGTTCAAATCATCGATAGCCACTTGCAGCTTTGAGAATATGTTGTTGATGGAGACGGAGAGCATCATTATAGTGCTTTGTATGCCATCCTCATCAATTGCATGAATTTTCTCATCATCAGGAGAGATGAGATGAGAGCAGTCTAGGGAAGACTCCTTACTGTGCCCAAAAGGGTTTTCTGGAGGGTTGTTTTTGTGGTTTGCTGAGGGAGGTAATGGTAACTCGCCCTTTTCGATCATATCAAGGATAGCGCCTTTTAGGGGGAGACACATTTCAGTGTCATGTCCGCGACCTTGGTGATTTTGACAAAACAGTTTTACGTCCCATCTACGTCCTCGCTTGTTTAGTAGAGGGTCTGGAGTTGGACCGATCGGTTTGAGCTTTCCTTTGGAGATAAGCCTTTCCCAGGCTGTGGCTTAAGGCATACCCAAATCAGGGAAGGACCCATGAGGTCGTCTGGTTTTGGTTGGTGGAGCACCTAAAGAATTGGCTTAAGTGGTTTTGGTTGCTTTCCAACTATGGTTGATTTTGTCGTTGGCAAGTAATCGGCTTTCAAGGAGCTTAACCGTTTGCTCAATATCAGAAGAGGAAAAATTCCCAGTTATCATTTTGTCCTCGACTTGGGAGAGACGAGTGCTCAAGTTTTCCACGGTAGCTAGGAGTCGAGGACCATGTTGTTGGTTTCGGCAGAAGTCATGGTGGATGAAGGTTGATCAGCTTCTTGAGTTTCTTGTTGATGATCGATGGCACCCAAGGGATCCTATTTGACATAACGATGGGCGTTATAACTTGTCTTAGCAAGGTATTGCACAAACAAAGGCAAGTACGACACATATGTATAAAAGACAGTTATGTCGTGAAGACGCGACGGTGTGACTAGGTTATGAGTTCATTAAAGATCCTGAATGACCTCTCGTGTTTGAATTCTTGGAGCATGACTTTGAATTTTTGACTCGAGTGTCGACTTTGGCATAGTGATGCCTAGACAGACGACTTCTGACTCAGTTTGGAGGTTTGTCGATGGATTGATGCCGTTGGACGAGACATGTACACAAACTTGACCTTTGACCCGTAATGTAGGGGAAAGAAGGGTTTAATACCCGAGAGGTTTTGACTCTCCTAACGCCATTGAAGATGTCTCGACAATTAGGCGACACGACCTAGACCAGAAGGTAGGTACTAACTTCGGCGGAGATTCAACGTTATCTAGACGACTTGACTTGAAATCGACTGGACTCTAATCGACTTGAGGTTGAATCGGAAAGGTGGATTGAAGTTTTCAAAAAAAAAAAATTCAAAAAGATTCATTTGTCTCTTTATGGACGGTTGAAAGGGTTGTCTTAGGTTTGTTTTTAAAAGACGGTTTGAGTTGAAATTGCGGCGGCTTTGAAAACACTGTGTTGTTTCCGAAGACGGTTTTTGAAATTCCGAATCACGGATTTGAAAATCGAGAATTGAATAATTTGGAATCGTCATCACAATGGCCATGAAAATGGTTAAATTTGTTTTCAAGTGGTTAGAAATTGGATTTGAAATTTGAAAACGGTTAAATTTGTTTTCAAAGATTTGATTTTGAATTGAAATTTGAAAACGGTTAAATTTGTTTTCAAATGGTTTGGAATTTGACAATGGTTAAATTTTTTTTCAAAGATTTGATTTTGAATTGAAATTTGAAAACGGTTGAATTTGTTTTCAAATATTTGATTTTGAATTGAAATTTGAAAACGGTTAAACTGTTTTCAAAGATTTGAAATTGGATTGAAATTTGAAAACAGTTCAATTTGTTTTCAAGAGATTGAGTTTTGATTGGAAATTTGGAAACAATTTAAATTGTTTTCAATGACTTGAAATTTGAAATTGTGAGTATTGAATTCGTCATTACGAGGGTTAGAAAAACGTTTTAACCTTTGAAAGACGGTATGCAAATCGAAAATTGTGAGAATTGAAATCGTCATTACGGCGGCTTAGAAAAACCAGATTTGATTTCGAAAACGAGATTTAAAATTTGGAAAGTTACACGGGTTGAAATCGTCGTTACGACGGTTTCAAAAACGTTTTTGTTTGAAAACTGATTTCGAATTTTGAAAATTCGAGGGTAGAATTCGTCATTACGACAGCGCATAAAAGGGCGCTTTGAGAATGTAATAGCCGGCGAGAGACCGTGGTTTGAAATGGCCATTATGACGACGTAAAAGGGTATTTTGAAATGGTTTGTGAAAACCGAGTTTGAAAATCGTCATTGCGATGACCTAGAAAGGCGTGTTTGAAATGGTTGTAGAAAACCGGGTCTGAAAATCGTCATTACGACGGCCTAGAAAGGCGTGTTGAAATAGTTGTAGAAAACCGGGTTTGAAAATCATCATTACGACGGCCTAGAAAGGAGTGCTGAAATGGTTGTAGAAAACCGGGTTTTAAAATCGTCATTACGACGGCCTAGAAAGGTGTGTTGAAATGGTTGTAGAAAACCGAGTTTGAAAATCGTCATTACGACGGCCTAGAAAGGCGTGTTGAAATGGTTGTAGAAAACCGGGTTTGAAAATCGTCATTACGACGGCCTAGAAAGGCGTGTTGAAATGGTTGTAGAAAACCGGGTTTTGAAATGGCCATTATAACGGCGCGAAATGTGTTTTTGAAACGGTTGTAGAAAACCGGTTTTGAAAGTCGTCATTAGGACGGCATAAAAAGGGTTTGCAACGGTCGGCGAAAGACCGAGGTTTGAAATGACCATTATAACGGCACAAAAAGGTGTTTTTGAAAGTTTGAAAATGACACGGAAGGACTTATGATCACAAAACACATAAGCACTCACAGTTCATTATATTATGCATAATGCTGAAACGGGTTTTGGCTTAATAAGGGTGGTTACACACCAAGCAATTAATCCCCGATTTTCGAGAGGGATACCAATCCAAACAAAATGTGTAAGGAGGGTGCCCTAGCCTCGTGCTCGAAGGAAATGAAAGCTCTTTGACGAAACAGAAATGTGTAACGTCAATGGTATGCTTGACTCAATCGGGATTCGAAACGCGGGGATGAGAAAACTCACGCCGACGAGACGAGCCAGTTGGTCGAAAAGGGTTAGGTTGTGGGCCCGGACAAGGAACCCGACTTATGACCGTAATATCAATTAATGCACTTTAACCACGACCTCGTTCGAGTTTCACCTCTAAGGATCACAAAGACACAAGTGTGATAGTTTTCCCCAGCGGAGTCGCCAATCTGTGGACATGGGCCACAAGCCGGTCTGTGGGCAAGAGCCACCTACCGGTCCATAGTCACGGGCCACCTGCGTGCCAAGCCAAATTGAGGACATGCAGCGGTCTGAAAGCCATGCTCAGTGACGTAAAAATGCTTTCGATCAGATCGCTTTAGATCCGTCGGTTTCGTCTCGGCAAAGGTCTCGAAATGATGTTTGAGATGTTCGAGTCGCCACCAAGCATTTGTGGGATGCTTGGAACCCATTCGAATCCACTTTATACCTAGGTCAATCAAGGCAAAAAGCGGTGTTTGACATAGGTACTAAAGATAAGGACTCGTCCCCCTTTTAGCATTCTATGCCTAAAATGACTCTCGTACGCCCTGGATAAGGCCATCCACTATCCAAAGGTTCTGAGTAAGGGGTGAGGGTACGTATTGGGAAGCCCTTTATTCGGACACCGAATCCCGCCCGCGTTAGCGGCCTCTACTGATCGATTGTGGTTGTTTAAGTGCAAGAGTTGATAAAACGGTAAATGCATGGACCTAACATGTGAGAGTTTCCTAACTCGGTTTGTTTATCCAAATATCAAGAAAATGATGTCGAGTTGAATTTTAGATTGATTTTCATGTGAAAACGGAAATTAAACATCCATTTACCAAATTTGGTTTATGATGCTTAACACGGTCCATTATTCGAAAAAGGGTTTCAAATGACAAAGTGTAAAAACGTAAGCTTGTCAATCTGATCCGTCATGTATTCGGGTTAACCGTAATCGGGATCGTCCTAGACAAGTACCAAAACAAGACAGAACAGTGTCAGGCAGCCCCATTGGGGCGCGAGCCTATTGGCGAGGGAAGGGGCTCTGCCCGGGTTTTTGAAATAGGAAAATAGACGGCCTCTTAGGGCGCGAGTCAGGCGACGACCCAAGGGGCGTCTCAGGTTGTTAAAAAGGTTGTTTAAAACCGTATTTGTGATTAAATGATTTGCATGACTCGAATAATTACTATTATCTTAGTAATATTCTTTGTCGGATTTGCAAGTTCGAAAAGCATAGTTTACAATAAAAATGTAAAATATGTGTGCTTAACCGTTTTATCACCGTACTCGAATTAAATCGACATCGTATTTATTCAAACCAAGGGTGACATGCAATATGGCCAAGGCAAAGATGAAAATAAAATGAAATAAAAGTGAAAGGAAAATGTTTGATTTCAACTAACTATGTTAATTTCTTTTATTTGTAATTAGTCAAGTTTGTCATCGTACTCGGATTAAACTGACATGGTATAAAGAACCAAGGATGATTATAAATTATGACTAATATGTTTGCAAGTGTAAATAAATGATAAAAATGGTAAATAAAAGAAAAGGGTGTTAAAATACCCATTAAAATGTAATTAACCAATAATGTTATCGAGTCACGGAATAAACCGTCATGGTATAAAGAACCAAGGATGATTTTTGTAATGGTCAAAATATTTGTCATAAAATTGAATTAAAATGGTAAAAACCGTAAAAGGAAAGAAGTAAAAATAAAAGAAAGTGTTGAAGGAAAGATGAACTAAAACACATTTGAGTCTGACCTGGACACCCACAAGAGGCGCGAGCCTCCCTGCATAGCAAGGAGCTTCTGTCTCAGGCCAAGACTCGGTTTTGGCTCGTCTAACCTATGTTTGAATCGTGTTATGCATTGTTTATGCTTATGAACTCATAAAAACAGTAAAGACATGAAATAAGTGAGATATTTACACCCTCAAACTTACGTGTATTGATTTTTTCAAGGTAGACGACTTTAGAGACGGGTTTCTCGTTGTGACTACTTGCGACCAAAGAAGTTTAAAAGTGTGCCTTAAAAAGGGATTTTGTTTTGAAAATATGTTAATTAAAACATGTTGATTGATGAATTGAGTTGGTCGAATGGGTCGGTCGAATGCACGGCGACGGTACCAAACAAAATGTGTAAGGCTTATGTTTTCGATCGGTAGGTCAAAACACGTGTCGATTTTGTGACTTCGGAAGTCGAGTCTAGAAGTTTAAGGGAGATGTGAGGGGGCGGACGCTCGCGTCAAGATTATGGTGTGTGATGGTGGGTATTTATAGATAAATGTGGGGTGGTAGGTTGGTTGAGTTTGCGTCGAGGCTAAGGAGATAGCCCATTGAGGCGCGAGCATGCCTGCTATGGAATGGGGTGCGCTGTCCTTTTCAATTTGGACGTGGCCTTTCCCCTATCTATTATTTGGTTGGTTTGATTTGTGGTAATCAAATAGGATGTCATGTAACAATATGGGCACCTAATAAGATGACTTTGGGTGTTACTTGAGGTAGGTGTTTTGTGTGCTTGACTCGGGTTTGACCCGTGTGAGTCGGGATTTGAATTTGGAGTCGGTTTTTTACCCGATGTCGGTTTTGACCTAATTAGGGTCATTTTAATGGAAATGACATGATAAAGACATTCATGGCATTATTTTTGACATTCGAGATTTGGGTTGACTCGGGTTGACTCAGGTTGACTCGAGTTGCGGGTTTCTGAGTCGGTTTTGGGTCCGAAAACGGTTTTAACTCTAAATAGTGTTATTTTAATGCAAATGAAGTTAGAAAACTATTTATGAAATCATTTTTCGTATCCGACTAGTGCATTAAACCGTCTCATGTATAGCCAATCCACGCACGCATATCAAAATACGTTATAGTCCAATCATCATCGGGTGGTTTTTGGAAGGTGCAGATACTGGGTATCTACACTTACATACCTAGAAATATGGAAGGTGGTAAGAGGAAGAAATAGGTGCGAAAATCACTTGATTCGGATAAGAATTGAGCAAGTTATGGTGATTTTAGTGTTTATGGAGGAAAGTGTATCAATGGAGTTGTGACATTGGTGTGTTTGCTGAAATTTGAGCAAAAAGAAAGGGGATAGGTTTTATGTCTAATAATTGATGAAGAGGTAGGGTAAGAGGAAAGCCAATAGTCATATTAGGCCCAAAATGCTTAAATTGAGTCGATATACCACTAAAATACGTCTCAAACCTACTACAAATTTAAGACGGATATTTTTATCAACATTAAAATTATTATACATTTAAAGCTACATTTTTATAAAAACGGATTTAAAATACAAATAAAATAATAAAATGGCTAATTAAATTATAAATGCCAAAACGGAAAATTCTCGGGTGTTACAATCATCCCACTTTTTAAAAAGTTTCGTTCTCGAAACTAAAAAGCAGAAACGAAAAGTTATAAAGATAAAGTCGGACTTTTCGAAATCGACAACCAAAATATCTAAAAGGTTTGATATCATAAAAATTACAAAAAAAGTTTCAAGGAGAATTTTCCAAACGCACAAGTTTCTCGTCAAAGGAACGGAAGAGTTCTCGTTGCGCATTCAAGAACATCAACATTCCAAATCAAAGACAAGGCCAAATATAAAATCATTTGCCGATAAGCATAGAACAAGTTATTAAACGTCTCTAATAACGAGTCCTAACATCCCATCAACGTTAAAACCAAATGAAAATGATAATCCACTCAAATTTTCTTTCGAGAAAGCCAAATTGAAAGTAAAGGATCCATTTTCAAACTCTAAAAGAGGTCAAGTTTTTGAAAATATAACATCAAACTTCGACAAAGAATCAAATTTTTCTAAGAACCTACCAAATAGCATGTACAAAAAGACTACCAACTTAGGTCCTTAGTTCTACCCATCTCTCATTCATTATTCAAGGTCAATTTCAAGTTTAGTTCGGGGTACACGTGTGTGCGTCGGGAGAAACATAGGCTCTGATACCAACTGTGAAACCCCGCGATAATGCGGAAAATATAACTAATAAATTTAAGTGGAAATTATGAAATTTTAAACACTTTTTATTACTAGTTAAAGTTTAACATGTGGGAGTCACTAATAAAATGAAACAAGTGCAACGATAAGCAAACTTAGGTTATTACAAACCAAGTCTAGCAAATAAGGGGGAAAAGATAGCCCACGAATAACAATTCTAAAAGGTGAGTCTAAGCATACCGGTAGACAAAAATCCAACGGTCAAGGTACTCGCTAGCTCACACATGTCTTCACCCCATAAATGCACCAACTAATACATGTTATTCATGTAAACATGAACGCCACGTCAGTGAGGAATAACTCAAGGTTCTCCCAGCCACATTATATCAAAATGAACATAACAAAGAACTCAAATAAGGCAATGCATAATAAATACAGGATACAATTCACTTGAACAAATAAGCATGGGATCATTCGTGTTAGAATAATAAGAGAAAGTAAGATAGAATAGCAAATGAGCATGTCATAGGCATATTTAAATAAGTGAAGTAAAGGAAAGAACATAGATACGGTTAGTTAATCACAAGCACGAATTCCAATGAAATGTGACATATGCAACTATCCAAATTATAAAGACTAGTACTTAAGTCATGTGAGATAGATAAACAAGTAGTCAATCATCGCATTACATATAGTTGAAAACCATAGCCATTACTTTGGAAATCTTCTAACAAACATTGCACGGGACGTGGCTATTAACGTCACATGCGCACTCATGGCTTGCTTCTCACCATAAGAACGGATGGGAGTGATACGTGCAATTTATATAAACTCCTCTTATTGCACGCATTTCTATGCCATTTCTATCGCTTTGTATTGCAAAATGCCCTGAATTGGCTACTTTGGTTTGTTTTGTCTTAATTGCAGAAATGGACTTAAAAGTAGTGGAATCGTGCCTTAGTCGTCCCACTTTGCATGCATTTTAAGGAGACGGAGATTTAGAGCAGAAGTCATACCTCGGGAAGTGTGAAGGGAGGTCCTTGGAAGGCTAACCAAATGAGTCAAGGTTGATTTAGTGGGTATCTACTCAATCGAGGAGATTTGATGGTCGATCGAGTGGTTTGGCAGCTGCAGATGTTCGATCGAGTGGTTCCTATGCTCGATCGAAGGAGGCTAACTTGGAAGTGTTCGATCGAGAGCCTCAGTTGCTCGATCGAACGGTTTTGCTGGAGAAGTACTCGATCGAGGGGAATAAAAAGCCTCGATCAAGTGACTAGCTATTTACACGGGTTAATTAATCCGTGTTTAGGTTTATCTTTTGTTAATTTTCACTTTCTTATATAAGGGAAGTCGAGATTATGTCATAAACATATCTCTTATCATCTCTTAATACCTCTTTACTGCTCTTTACTCTCTTAATTACATTTTAGATTTGGAACTTTGCTCTTAATTACTGTTGCTACTTGTTCTTTACGCCGGATTCGCTTGATTGTAATCTTTCTCTACTCTCAACTTTAATCTAATCTTTATTGCTTCACTTTAATTCCTTGTTCTTCTATTCTTATTTCGTTGTCTCTTAATTATTGTTAGTATAATTCATCCTTTAATTCTCTCTATCATGTCTCTTAGCATGTTTATGTTTGTTGTTGTTGATTGCATCGATAGCATGAGTAGCTAATCTCCTTATGTTAGGATTAGGGGAGCCATGGTAGTAAAGTGACGATGTTGTGAATAGGATAGGCGATTTATTTGTGAGAATCTGTGACCATAACAATATAACTGTAACATGTTTAGTTGAGTGCACGCTTCTAAATAACTTTAATCTGGTTAACTTCGCTCCTAGATCGGAAGATTGGAATGAACAGACCTGCTATGAACAGTAGACTACCCTAATGAGGACGGAAGTTAAGTTAGTTGTAATCTAGGGTGGATAGCGGACCGGAAGGACCTTTCCCTTGCCCTTCTCACAATAGGTTGTCTAAACTATTTATGACTGAGTTAATGAACTGCCATGGTGAACCAAAATCCTGACATACTTCTTTTACCTGATTACATATCTCATATTTTCTTGCTTTATTGCTCCTGTCTCTATTTCTCTTGCCTTACATCTTTAGTAGTTTAGAAAACAATTTTAAAACCCCCCAATTGTGACTTAGACAGACGTACTTGCAGATAGATACTTAGTCTCCCTGTGGAGATCGACCCTACTTACCGCTAGCTTTTGTTAGTTGTACTTAGGTATTTATTTTTGGTACCTAACGACGGTATCAAATTTTGGCGCCTTTGCCGGGGAGGCAATAGCCTATTTGTCTGTTTTTGTGTCGTTTGTCTTTCTCGGTCTCAGAGAATTTTTATTCCTTAAGACAGTTCTCACTTATTTTCTCCAGTGATGTTTATGTTCCAGGTCTAACAGGTCAGAGTTAGTACCAGCTGATCCTGAGCCAGAAAGGACCTTCCGTTATAGACAAAGACTGTTGAGGAAGATTCAAAAGGAAGCCTTGAGTACTTTTGAACCGCAGCTAGAACACTTTTTATTTGCAGAAGACCTGTCTTGTGAAGAAGACAAATCTATTTCTGCCATAAATCCAGTGAAAATGCCTAATATCGCGAGTCACTCAGAGCCCACAGCTGCCTAAATCTCTAAAGGTTTCAAGCTTGCGACCGAGGACGGAAATACTTTTGATATATGGCCTTCCTATATCAATCTGGTCGAATGGAACCTATACCGAGGTGTGGCGGGTGAAGATCCGCGTAAACATATGGAAGTTTTCACTGACTATTGTTCTACCATTCCCGCTACTAAGGGAGTGACCCAGGACAAGATTAAGGAGGTTCTATTTCCTTTCTCTTTGACCGATGGAGCCCGAGAATGGCTCACTGATCTTGATCGAACTGCAGCCGGTATTACTGACTGGGAGAGTTTGGCCCTTGCTTTCTATAAAAGGTATTTTCCTCCACAACGAACTAATCAGCTGAGAGGGAAAATTACAAGTTTTAAGCAGACACCGGATGAAAACTTGTATGAAGCTTGGTGCCGTTTCAAGAAGTTGGTGAGGTCTCTTCCTCATCATGGTTTTGATCAGTGGTTCTTATGCAACCAGTTCTATAATGGGTTGTATGATGACCACCGTGCTATCTTGGACGCCTCATCTAATGGGCGATTTCAGAAAAATAATGATGATGACAAGGGATGGGGTATTATAGAAGAAATGGCTACCCATTGTGTTGAGTATGGGAACCCAAGGGGGGGCATTCGTACTGTTTCTTCAGTGGATAATGCAGTTGTGGCTCAGGTGGAAGCCATGAATGCCCGTTTTGATAAGCTATAGTTGCAGAGTGCTGGTGATCAACAGACAGTTCACTTGTTGACTAGACAAGAGACCGTTTCTTGTGAGAGGTGTGGGAGTAATGACGGTCACACTGTTGTTGACTGTCTAACTGAGAAGGTGTGACACCCTCATTTTTAGCGTTAAATAAACACGTAAATTCTACAGAAAAACTGACAGGATATGTTTGTAATTGGTTCAACTAGATAAAACCTGTAATTTTTAAAACTTTCCTAAACCATTCACAAACATTTCCAACTTAAGAGTGCCCAAAACCTGCAAATGCTAACAAACTAATTTACATAACATAACTAAAGACGCGGGAATATAGTGATACAAACCAAAATAGAAGAGGGAGACATATGTCCCTTCAAAATATATACACAACCAAAAGTTAAAGGTTTCTACAAAATATAACCAAACTAAGTCCAAGGTTCTCTTGCTCACTAGCTCGTCCGTGTACCCCAACTAAGCATCATCAACCTGTCAATCGCATTTTATACAAACACGAAAGCCACAATTCAGTGGGGAGTAACTTCGAGTCCTCCCAGCCACGAAATGTCATATTTAATGTAACATGTAGTGTAACATGTAAACAATATGATAAACAATTTAATTATCAAGTATTCTAACCTACGACCCCTAAACTGACCAAATTAAACTATCATGTGAAACATATAACAAATAGTAATCCAAACTTTATCAATTGTAACCGGCTTACATCTCACCTATTACAATTCATAAAATCACCATACAAGAAAGGACAATATATCAAAGACAGGCATAAGTTCTTAGTCCCGTCAATAGTCACTCTGTAACTCGAGTCTATACCACGAGGTAGGGAAGGTAATCGAACCGGTATCTTGGCTCGAGGTTCTATCAAAACATGGCCAAGACACAACACAACCCTAGCCTAAAAATCAAGAGACCTAGACATGCGGATACACACCACCGCACCCAAGACCCACAATTTTTCTAAAACATAGTGAGTACCCTAAGGAGTCCACCAAAGGGTTGGCTAGTACTTAAGCTGACCACTTACTATCAAAATAAGTAACGAGGTTATGCCCCAACTTGGATATAATCCCACCAAGTCAGGAACACAAAGGCTATTAAGCAGTGAACATATACTCGTCAAAGACTATAAAGGCCTATCTATGACAAACACAACAACCTGCAAGAAGTATTCAATACCAGATCCAATTCTAACAATATTAACAATATTAAAGGTTTCAGGGAATCTAGGGCGTTTCTACAATATAAGAAACTATTAAATTCAACCAACAACACATGTGAACTAAAACTTAATAAATGGCCTAAAACAAGAAAAAAGGCCGATTATCCAATTCATATAAAATTTCATCCAACCGAATTTTTACCCGCAACCCGATCTGCGCAGTGCACGGTTAAATTGCGGTGACCAATCACACAATTGATCGACATCGATTCATCAAAGGGACCAAGGCTCGATTTTGGCATAATCATCCAAACATTACAATTATCGCTATAAAATTCATTTTGAGCCTATTCATTACAATTTCATTTTATAACCTATTCTAACATGTGTCAACTACCAAAATAAACATAATTTTTACTATCAACATAATTTTTACTACTAATATGATTCATTTCAAAAGATTACCCATTTGTTACTTATACTAATTATAACATTAATTAACCCGAAATGACAAATAATGCATGAAAAACCGCGAAACAAGCAACGGATCGACCGGGCCAGTGTGGCCCGCGAACTCTTTGGGCCTCGGGCCGCCACCCCCAACCCTCCATTTCTCCATTTTTGTTCAGTTTAACATCGTCTGAAGCATCAATTAATCATTCCTATACTAATATGTTAACTTAAACTAACCAAAAGACATGAACTAAACAAGAAATTAACCCATATTATCATGTGACATAAACTACTCAAATAAAAATCACCAAAATCATACAAAAAGCAAAGAATGTGACGATTATTCGTCGAGTAACTCGAAATATGTTACCTTAAGCTAGAAAATGAGCAATTAGCACCTTGAATACCAAACCCTAACATGCAACTAGCCACTATCTTCAACAATATACGAGTCTCCAAACTCGTCCTCTAAATCTTCACCTAAATAAACAATAAAAACACAATAATAAGTACAAAAACCGAAATTTGCCCAAATTCGTCTTAAATCAACATCAAGAAAACTGAAATTAAAACATACTAGGATGTAGATCTTGAAGAGAGGATTCCGGAAATATAAATTTTGTGAAAATCGGACTAGAAACGAGTGAGTTATGATGAAATTAGCTTGGATTTTAAGATGAAGATGGTGGTTTTTGATTTGGAAATGTTAGAACATTCAAAGGGATGTAGTTGGGCAAGAAAATCAGAATGAAAGGTGAAAGGGAAGGGGGTGCCGCGGAAAAGGAAGAAAGGAGACGGGATGTGACGGAATCATGAGTCGGTTTTGGCTCGTTTCGACAATAATTAGAACCGCTTGTCAATTGCAAATTCCGACAAGACCAAAGTTCTTAAACACGAGATTACAAGAAAATTGAATACTCATACGACCCATTTCCAAAATCGTTTGCCCAATTTTCAATAGAGTTGTCATTTTTCCCCGATATGCCCTTATTTCGAAATAAAAAGTTTTTACACGGTTTAAACTATTTTTAAACATTTCGAAACTATCAAAATAAATACTTTTCTTCAAAATATAATAAAATTATATTTCTTTGAATTATTATTACTTCAAATACATTAATATCAAATTTTACTTGATTAATGAATTACTTCCGCAAAATAATAATGGTTCAAAATTACGGGGTGTTACAATCACCCCTCCTTTTAAAAAGTTTCGTCCTCGAAACTTAGAAGGAGAATTTATAGTATACAACATCTTAATAATATAATCATAGGAAAAATATAGGTATCTTTTCAATGAAATGGTGATACTCTCGTTGATCAGACAAGAACATCCACATCCATATCAAGATATAAAAATATTTCTACACCAATAAATGAGAAAATCCATTATTGGGACGTCTCCAACAACGAGATTTAACATTCACTAATGTTAAAACCATTAAAAATCATAAAAGTATTTTCAAAATTTTAGTTTAAAGTTCTATAATAAGAATAATATCTTTACTAATTATGATTAAACACGGCTTAGTAACTCGGAAAAAGAGTAAGAAAAGGAATACCTTACGAGAATAATTCAGGATATTTAGCTAACATAGAAGCTTCAGTCTCCCAAGTCTCTTCTTCGACATTTCCACAACGCCAAAGAACACGGACTAGAGGTACAACTTTGCTCCTAAGTTGCTTGTTGGCTTTTTCAAGAATCCGAATTGGCCTTTCTTCAACCGCCAAGTTAGGCTCCAATTCAAGAATCTCTTCTTGGATGATATGGCTAGGGTCACTAATGTACTTCCTCAACTGAGAAACATGGAAGACATTGTGAACCTTGCTCCGATTTGGGGGCAATTCTAAACGGTAAGCAGCAGGACCAATCTTTTCAACCACCCGGAAAGGTCCAATATATTTAGGGCTCAAGCTTCCTTTTACGCCAAACCGTTTCACCCCTTTCATAGGTGACACTTTAAGGAATACTTGATCATCAACCTCAAAAGAAAGTGGTCGACGACGGACATCAAGATATGATTTTTGCGGTCTGAGCGGCTTTCATCCGCTCCCGAATGATCTTAACTTGTTCGACGGACTCGGTCACCAAATCAGGTCCTAACATTGGAACATTTTGGGTTTGATCCCAACAGACTGGAGTACGGCATTTTCTACCGTACAGAGCTTCATATGGTGCCATTTTAATGGAGGCTTGATAGTTGTTGTTGTAAGAGAACTCAACCAGAGGTAAACATTTCTCCCAGGAAGTTTGGAAATCTAAAGCACAGGCACGAAGAAGATCCTCTAAAGTTTGAATTGTTCTCTCGGTTTGACCATCAGTGGCGGCGTGAAAAGCAGTGCTCATCAATAGTTTACTACCCAAGGCTCTCTCGTAATGCAGTCCGAAACGAGAACAAAATCGAGGGTCTCGATCCGAAACTATATCTTTAGGAACCCCATGATAGCGCACTACTTCATTCACATAGGCACCAGCTAGAACTTCTAAACCCCAGGTCTCTCTAATGGGAATAAACCGAGCACACTTAGTCAATCGGTCCACAACCACCCAAACAGCATTCTTCCCAGTGGAAGTCCTGGGTAAAGCCATCACAAAATCCATGGATATAGACTCCCATTTCCAAAGAGGAACATCCAGGGGTTGAAGCAAACCCCCGGGCTTTTGATGCTCTATCTTTACTTTACGGGGTGAGGCATTTATCGACATACTCCATAACTTCAATCTTCATCCTAGGCCACCAGAATTGCAATCTCAAATCTTTGTACATTTTGGTACCTCCCGGATGAATGGAGTAAGGAGAAAGGTGTGCTTCATCAAGAATTCTTTTTCTCAAATCGGCTGCACTCGGAACATAGATTCTACCATGATAACGAAGATACCCATCATCATCAATCTTACAATCCTTAGCTTGCCCAAGTTGAATTTTAGCTCGAATGGATTTGAAAGTAGGATCATCGGGAAGGCAAGCACGGATCTCACGGTAGAAGTCGGGTTGGTGACATGGCATCAAGATGATGAGAGCCCCTTTTACAAGGCTTACTCCTAATTTTTGAAGTTCTAAAGCAAGTTCAGGAGGTAATTCCTGAAAAGAATTCAAAGAATGACAGGATTTTCTGCTAAGAGCATCAGCCACCACATTAGCTTTTCCTTCGTGATAAATTAGATCGGCATCATAGTCATTCACCAATTCTAACCATCTTCTTTGTCTCATGTTCGGCTCTTTTTGGGTAAAGAGATATTTCAGGCTTTTGTGGTCGGTGTAGATGTTGCAATGGACTCCAATGAGGTAGTGTCTCCAAATCTTCAAAGCATGCACCACCGCAGCTAATTCAAGATCATGAGTCGGGTAGTTAACTTCATGAACTCTAAGCTGTCGAGAGGCATACGCAATGACTTTCCCTTTTTGCATCAAGACACAACCTATACCATGCTTAGAAGCATCACAGTAAACATCAAAGTCCACTCCTTCTTCAGGTAAGGTCAACACCGGAGCGGTAGTCAACCTCTTTTTCAATTCCTGGAAGGCATTTTCACACTCCTCAGACCACACAAATTTAGACTCTTTCTTCAACAACTGAGTCATTGGCCTAGCAATCTTTGAAAAATCCTTCACAAACCACCGATAGTAACCCGCCAAGCCAAGGAAACTACGGATTTCAGAAACATTGGTCGGACTTTTCCAATCAACAACGGCTTCAATTTTGGCAGGATCTACCATAACGCCCTCTTTTGAAATGACGTGCCCAAGGAAGGTCACTTTAGGTAACCAGAATTCACATTTAGAGAATTTAGCATACCATTTTTCACGGCGCAGAATCTCCAAAATAGCACGAAGGTGTTGGACATGTTCTTCTTCAGATTTAGAATAGATCAGGATGTCATCAATGAACACTACAACGCATTTGTCAAGGTGTTCTCTGAAAGTACGGTTCATCTGATCCATGAATACTGTTGGAGCATTGGTCAAACCGAATGGCATCACCGTAAACTCGAAATGACCATATCTCGTACTGAAGGCGGTTTTAAGAATATCAGCTTCTCGGACTGGAATTTGATGATAGCCCGAACGAAGATCAATCTTAGAAAAAGTGGAAGCACCTCGGAGTTGGTCGAAAAGATCATCAATTCTAGGAAGAGGATATTTATTCTTAATAGTAAACCGGTTAAGTTCACGATAATCTATGCATAATCGCATAGATCCATCCTTCTACCTTACAAAGAGAACAGGAGCACCCCAAGGTGAAGAGCTTGGTCGGATAAAACCTTTGGCAATCAAATCATCCAACTGAGCCTTCAGCTCTTTCATTTCAGACGGTACCAGCCTATAAGGAGCTTTAGCAATAGGGCCGGTACCAGGAATGAGATCAATAGTAAATTCAACTTCCCTTTCAGGAGGAATTCCCGGTAGCTCATCAGGAAAAACATCGGGAAATTCACATACTACAGGAATGTTCTCTTTAGGAGGCAGAGAGGAAGAATCAGAAGGAGTCACCATACACAAGAAGGCTTGATGACCCTTTTTCATCGCATTGACAAACTTCATAGCAGAAATTAATTTAGTACCGGTTTGTCTTTTAACCATTTGATAAGACACACGGTGACCTGAAGGGCTTGTAAGAATTATTTTCTGGTCTCGACATTCAAATCGAGCATGATAAGTATGTAACCAATCCATGTCCAAAATGACATCAAATTCTTCAAGCGGAAATTGGAAAAGATTTGCTGGAAATATAGATCCCACAATAGAAATAGGGACTTCCGGATAGATTTTAGAACAGGAAAAGACATCACCAGAGGGTAAGGATATAGATGTGCTTTCTTCTTGTGATGATTCAAGTGATAACTTATCGGAGAGTTTCATTGAAATAAAAGATAAAGAGGCGCCCGTATCAAATAGTACCAAACAAGGAACATCAAAAATAGAAAATGTACCAAGAATGATATCGGGGTGTGCCTAAACCGCTCGGCTCATGACAAAATCCGACCCTTCGGCCTCACCGGCCCACCTTTGGGGCGGCAGAGTAGTAGGAGCCGTCACCTTCTTCTCCGGGAAACATTGGCCTTGTGGCCCGGTTTGTTGCAAGAAAAGCATATGATAGGATCAACGAAGCATTTACCAGGATGTCTTTGGTTTCTTGCGATTATAGCACACTCGGTCTTTAGTACCTTTATTGTCGTTAAAAGCTGAAGATTGACCACCCCGGTTAACTTGCACATTAGAAACAAATCTCCTCTTGTTTGGGTCAGAGGGAGAAGAGATGAACCTGGGTGAAGGAGTATAAGGCCTAGAAGATGGATATAAAGGCCTCTTGCCAAGATTAGAACTGGTTGCACGAGCTTCATTTTCAATGTCTTTCAGGGAATTCTTAGCCCATAAAGCATCATTGTAAATTGAAACAAAGCTAGTGGAATCCCGACGGACCATGCTTTTGATTTTAGGAGAGCTTTTCAAGATAAAAGAAGGCTTTTTCGTTGTCATCCTTCACCAATCTAGTTGCATAATGAGCCAACTCGTTGAATTTATCAGTGAAGGTCTGAACAGGAAGGCTTCCTTGCTTTAATTCCATGAATCCTTTCAACTTCTGCTGTTTAAGTTCTTGCGGATAGAATCGGGCCTCCACTAATTCCTTGAAACGTTCCCAGTCAAATCCCGGTTCAGATGAAACGGTAGGCCCAGTCATGGACCACCATCGATCCGCTTCGTACTAGGAAGTGAGATGCCGACTTCACCTTATGTTCCTTCTTAACATCATACAACGTAAAGCTTTTCTCCAACTCCCGAAACCACCCCGTAAGAGCAACTGGATCAATCTCTCCACCATAAGTGGGAGTGTTGATTCGGGTTAATTGGTTAGCCACCCAAGTATAGGTGCTCGAAGTACCCTCGGGAGGAGGGGGGAGGAGGAGCTTGTTGATTCTGCTGATTTTGTTGGTTTTGGAGAATTTGAGTAAGAACTAGTAAAAGAGCATCATCAATTCTTCTTGGCGGAGCCATCTTACAAAATAGAAAATTTAATTAGTACCTATCAATTAGCAATCACAAACAGACTACCACATAAAATCCTAAATCTACCCATCCTACCCATCTCTCAAGTTTATTATTTAAAGGTCAAGTGATTTAAGTGGGGTGCACAAACGTGCGTTGGGAGCAACAAGCTCTGATACCAACTGTGACACCCTCATTTTTAGTGTTAAATAAACACGTAAATTCTACAGAAAAACTGACAGGATATGTTTGTAATTGGTTCAACTAGATAAAACCTGTAATTTTTAAAACTTTCCTAAACCATTCACAAACATTTCCAACTTAAGAGTGCCCAAAACCTGCAAATGCTAACAAACTAATTTACATAACATAACTAAAGACGCGGGAATATAGTGATACAAACCAAAATAGAAGAGGGAGACATATGTCCCTTCAAAATATATACACAACCAAAAGTTAAAGGTTTCTACAAAATATAACCAAACTAAGTCCAAGGTTCTCTTGCTCACTAGCTCGTCCGTGTACCCCAACTAAGCATCATCAACCTGTCAATCGCATTTTATACAAACACGAAAGCCACAATTCAGTGGGGAGTAACTTCGAGTCCTCCCAGCCACGAAATGTCATATTTAATGTAACATGTAGTGTAACATGTAAACAATATGATAAACAATTTAATTATCAAGTATTCTAACCTACGACCCCTAAACTGACCAAATTAAACTATCATGTGAAACATATAACAAATAGTAATCCAAACTTTATCAATTGTAACCGGCTTACATCTCACCTATTACAATTCATAAAATCACCATACAAGAAAGGACAATATATCAAAGACAGGCATAAGTTCTTAGTCCCGTCAATAGTCACTCAGAACTCGAGTCTATACCACGAGGTAGGGAAGGTAATCGAACGGTATCTTGGCTCAGAGGTTCTATCAAAACATGGCCAAGACACAACACAACCCTAGCCTAAAATCATGAGACCTAGACATGCGGATACACACCACCGCACCCAAGACCCACAATTTTTCTAAAACAAAGTGAGTACCCTAAGGAGTCCACCAAAGGGTTGGCTAGTACTTAAGTTGACCACTTACTATCAAAATAAGTAACGAGGTCATGCCCCAACTTGGATATAATCCCACCAAGTCGGGCACACAAAGGCTATTAAGCGGTGAACATATACTCGTCAAAGACTATAAAGGCCTATCTATGACAAACACAACAACCTGCAAGAAGTATTCAATACCAGATCCAATTCTAACAATATTAACAATATTAAAGGTTTCAGGGAATCTAGGGCCGTTTCTACAATATAAGAAACTATTAAATTCAACCAACAACACATGTGAACTAAAACTTAATAAATGGCCTAAAACAAGAAAAAAGGCCGATTATCCAATTCATATAAAATTTCATCCAACCGAATTTTTACCCGCAACCCTGGTCTGCGGCAGTGCACGGGTTAAATTGCGGTGACCAATCACACAATTGATCGACATCGATTGATCAAAGGGACCAAGGCTCGATTTTCGGCATAATCATCCAAACATTACAATTATCGCTATAAAATTCATTTTGAGCCTATTCATTACAATTTCATTTTATAACCTATTCTAACATGTGTCAACTACCAAAATAAACATAATTTTTACTATCAACATAATTTTTACTACTAATATGATTCATTTCAAAAGATTACCCATTTGTTACTTATACTAATTATAACATTAATTAACCCGAAATGACAAATAATGCATGAAAAACCGCGAAACAAGCAACGGATCGACCGGGCCGGCCGTGGCCTGCGAACTCTTGGCTTCTGGCTGCCGCCACCCCCAACCCTCCATTTCTCCATTTTTGTTCAGTTTAACATCGTCTGAAGCATCAATTAATCATTCCTATACTAATATGTTAACTTAAACTAACCAAAAGACATGAACTAAACAAGAAATTAACCCATATTATCATGTGACATAAACTACTCAAATAAAAATCACCAAAATCATACAAAAAGCAAAGAATGTGACGATTATTCGTCGAGTAACTCGAAATATGTTACCTTAAGCTAGAAAATGAGCAATTAGCACCTTGAATACCAAACCCTAACATGCAACTAGCCACTATCTTCAACAATATACGAGTCTCCAAACTCGTCCTCTAAATCTTCACCTAAATAAACAATAAAAACACAATAATAAGTACAAAAACCGAAATTTGCCCAAATTCGTCTTAAATCAACATCAAGAAAACTGAAATTAAAACATACTAGGATGTAGATCTTGAAGAGAGGATTCCGGAAATATAAATTTTGTGAAAATCGGACTAGAAACGAGTGAGTTATGATGAAATTAGCTTGGATTTTAAGATGAAGATGGTGGTTTTTGATTTGGAAATGTTAGAACATTCAAAGGGATGTAGTTGGGCAAGAAAATCAGAATGAAAGGTGAAAGGGAAGGGGGTGCCGCGGAAAAGGAAGAAAGGAGACGGGATGTGACGGAATCATGAGTCGGTTTGGCTCGTTTTAAATGATAATTAGAACCGCTTGTCAATTGCAAATTCCGACAAGACCAAAGTTCTTAAACACGAGATTACAAGAAAATTGAATACTCATACGACCCATTTCCAAAATCGTTTGCCCAATTTTCAATAGAGTTGTCATTTTTCCCCGATATGCCCTTATTTCGAAATAAAAAGTTTTTACACGGTTTAAACTATTTTTAAACATTTCGAAACTATCAAAATAAATACTTTTCTTCAAAATATAATAAAATTATATTTCTTTGAATTATTATTACTTCAAATACATTAATATCAAATTTTACTTGATTAATGAATTACTTCCGCAAAATAATAATGGTTCAAAATTACGGGGTGTTACAATCACCCCTCCTTTTAAAAAGTTTCGTCCTCGAAACTTAGAAGGAGAATTTATAGTATACAACATCTTAATAATATAATCATAGGAAAAATATAGGTATCTTTTCAATGAAATGGTGATACTCGTTGATCGACAAGAACATCCACATCCATATCAAGATATAAAAATATTTCTACACCAATAAATGAGAAAATCCATTATTGGGACGTCTCCAACAACGAGATTTAACATTCACTAATGTTAAAACCATTAAAAATCATAAAAGTATTTTCAAAATTTTAGTTTAAAGTTCTATAATAAGAATAATATCTTTACTAATTATGATTAAACACGGCTTAGTAACTCGGAAAAAGAGTAAGAAAAGGAATACCTTACGAGAATAATTCAGGATATTTAGCTAACATAGAAGCTTCAGTCTCCCAAGTCTCTTCTTCGACATTTCCACAACGCCAAAGAACACGGACTAGAGGTACAACTTTGCTCCTAAGTTGCTTGTTGGCTTTTTCAAGAATCCGAATTGGCCTTTCTTCAACCGCCAAGTTAGGCTCCAATTCAAGAATCTCTTCTTGGATGATATGGCTAGGGTCACTAATGTACTTCCTCAACTGAGAAACATGGAAGACATTGAGAACCTTGCTCCGATTTGGGGGCAATTCTAAACGGTAAGCAGCAGGACCAATCTTTTCAACCACCCGGAAAGGTCCAATATATTTAGGGCTCAGCTTCCCTTTTACGCCAAACCGTTTCACCCCTTTCATAGGTGACACTTTAAGGAATACTTGATCATCAACCTCAAAAGAAAGTGGTCGACGACGGACATCAGCATATGATTTTTGACGGTCCTGAGCGGCTTTCATCCGCTCCCGAATGATCTTAACTTGTTCGACGGACTCGGTCACCAAATCAGGTCCTAACATTGGAACATTTTGGGTTTGATCCCAACAGACTGGAGTACGGCATTTTCTACCGTACAGAGCTTCATATGGTGCCATCTTAATGGAGGCTTGATAGCTGTTGTTGTAAGAGAACTCAACCAGAGGTAAACATTTCTCCCAGGAAGCTTGGAAATCTAAAGCACAGGCACGAAGAAGATCCTCTAAAGTTTGAATTGTTCTCTCAGTTTGACCATCAGTGGCGGCGTGAAAAGCAGTGCTCATCAATAGTTTACTACCCAAGGCTCTCTGTAATGCAGTCCAGAAACGAGAACAAAATCGAGGGTCTCGATCTGAAACTATATCTTTAGGAACCCCATGATAGCGCACTACTTCATTCACATAGGCACCAGCTAGAACTTCTAAACCCCAGGTCTCTCTAATGGGAATAAACCGAGCACACTTAGTCAATCGGTCCACAACCACCCAAACAGCATTCTTCCCAGTGGAAGTCCTGGGTAAAGCCATCACAAAATCCATGGATATAGACTCCCATTTCCAAAGAGGAACATCCAGGGGTTGAAGCAAACCCCCGGGCTTTTGATGCTCTATCTTTACTTTCGGCGGGTGAGGCATTTCTTGACATACTCCATAACTTCAATCTTCATCCTAGGCCACCAGAATTGCAATCTCAAATCTTTGTACATTTTGGTACCTCCCGGATGAATGGAGTAAGGAGAAAGGTGTGCTTCATCAAGAATTCTTTTTCTCAAATCGGCTGCACTCGGAACATAGATTCTACCATGATAACGAAGATACCCATCATCATCAATCTTACAATCCTTAGCTTGCCCAAGTTGAATTTTAGCTCGAATGGATTTGAAAGTAGGATCATCGGGAAGGCAAGCACGGATCTCACGGTAGAAGTCAGGTTCGGCTGACATGGCATCAAGATGATGAGAGCCCCTTTTTACAAGGCTTACTCCTAATTTTTGAAGTTCTAAAGCAAGTTCGGAGGTAATTCTGAAAAGAATTCAAAGAATGACAGGATTTTTCGCTAAGAGCATCAGCCACCACATTAGCTTTTCCTTCGTGATAAATTAGATCGGCATCATAGTCATTCACCAATTCTAACCATCTTCTTTGTCTCATGTTCAGCTCTTTTTGGGTAAAGAGATATTTCAGGCTTTTGTGGTCGGTGTAGATGTTGCAATGGACTCCAATGAGGTAGTGTCTCCAAATTTTCAAAGCATGCACCACCGTAGCTAATTCAAGATCATGAGTCGGGTAGTTAACTTCATGAACTCTAAGCTGTCGAGAGGCATACGCAATGACTTTCCCTTTTTGCATCAAGACACAACCTATACCATGCTTAGAAGCATCACAGTAAACATCAAAGTCCACTCCTTCTTCAGGTAAGGTCAACACCGGAGCGGTAGTCAACCTCTTTTTCAATTCCTGGAAGGCATTTTCACACTCCTCAGACCACACAAACTTAGACTCTTTCTTCAACAACTGAGTCATTGGCCTAGCAATCTTTGAAAAATCCTTCACAAACCACCGATAGTAACCCGCCAAGCCAAGGAAACTACGGATTTCAGAAACATTGGTCGGACTTTTCCAATCAACAACGGCTTCAATTTTGGCAGGATCTACCATAACGCCCTCTTTTGAAATGACGTGCCCAAGGAAGGTCACTTTAGGTAACCAGAATTCACATTTAGAGAATTTAGCATACCATTTTTCACGGCGCAGAATCTCCAAAATAGCACGAAGGTGTTGGACATGTTCTTCTTCAGATTTAGAATAGATCAGGATGTCATCAATGAACACTACAACGCATTTGTCAAGGTGTTCTCTGAAAGTACGGTTCATCTGATCCATGAATACTGTTGGAGCATTGGTCAAACCGAATGGCATCACCGTAAACTCGAAATGACCATATCTCAAATCGAAGGCGGTTTTAAGAATATCGGCTTCTCGGATGGAATTTGATGATAGCCCGAACGAAGATCAATCTTAGAAAAAGTGGAAGCACCTCGGAGTTGGTCGAAAAGATCATCAATTCTAGGAAGAGGATATTTATTCTTAATAGTAACCCGGTTAAGTTCACGATAATTTATGCATAATCGCATAGATCCATCCTTCTTCCTTACAAAGAGAACAGGAGCACCCCAAGGTGAAGAGCTTGGTCGGATAAAACCTTTGGCAATCAAATCATCCAACCGAGCCTTGACTCTTTCATTTCAGGACGGTGCCAGCCTATAAGGAGCTTTAGCAATAGGGCCGGTACCAGGAATGAGATCAATAGTAAATTCAACTTCCCTTTCAGGAGGAATTCCCGGTAGCTCATCAGGAAAAACATCGGGAAATTCACATACTACAGGAATGTTCTCTTTAGGAGGCGAGAGGCGAGAATCGAAGGAGTCACCATACACAAGAAGGCTTGATGACCCTTTTTCATCGCATTGACAAACTTCATAGCAGAAATTAATTTAGTACCGGTTTGTCTTTTAACCATTTGATAAGACACACGGTGACCTGAAGGGCTTGTAAGAATTATTTTCTGGTCTCGACATTCAAATCGAGCATGATAAGTATGTAACCAATCCATGCCCAAAATGACATCAAATTCTTCAAGCGGAAATTGGAAAAGATTTGCTGGAAATATAGATCCCACAATAGAAATAGGGACTTCCGGATAGATTTTAGAACAGGAAAAGACATCACCAGAGGGTAAGGATATAGATGTGCTTTCTTCTTGTGATGATTCAAGTGATAACTTATCGGAGAGTTTCATTGAAATAAAAGATAAAGAGGCGCCCGTATCAAATAGTACCAAACAAGGAACATCAAAAATAGAAAATGTACCAGTAATGATATCAGGGTGTGCCTCAGCTTCTGCTCGGCTCATGACAAAAATCCGACCCTTCGGCCTCACTGGCCTCACTGGAGTAGTAGGAGCCGTCACCTTCTTCTCCGGGGAAACATTGGCCTTGTGGCCCGGTTTGTTGCAAGAAAAGCATATGATAGGATCAACGAAGCATTTACCAGGATGTGCTGGTTTCTTGCAGTTATAGCACACTCGGTCTTTAGTACCTTTATTGTCGTTAAAAGCTGAAGATTGACCACCCCGGTTAACTTGCACATTAGAAACAAATCTCCTCTTGTTTGGGTCAGAGGGAGAAGAGATGAACCTGGGTGAAGGAGTATAAGGCCTAGAAGATGGATATAAAGGCCTCTTGCCAAGATTAGAACTGGTTGCACGAGCTTCATTTTCAATGTCTTTCAGGGAATTCTCAGCCCATAAAGCATCATTGTAAATTGAAACAAAGCTAGTGGAATCCCGACGGACCATGCTTTTGATTTTAGGAGAGAGCTTTTCAAGATAAAAGAAGACTTTTTCGTTGTCATCCTTCACCAATCTAGTTGCATAATGAGCCAACTCGTTGAATTTATCAGTGAAGGTCTGAACAGGAAGGCTTCCTTGCTTTAATTCCATGAATCCTTTCAACTTCTGCTGTTTAAGTTCTTGCGGATAGAATCGGGCCTCCACTAATTCCTTGAAACGTTCCCAGTCAAATCCCTTGTTCAGATGAAACGGTAGGCCCGATCATGGACCACCATCGATCCGCTTCTCGTACTAGGAAGTGAGATGCCAGCTTCACCTTATGTTCCTTCTTAACATCATACAACGTAAAGCTTTTCTCCAACTCCCGAAACCACCCCGTAAGAGCAACTGGATCAATCTCTCCACCATAAGTGGGAGTGTTGATTCGGGTTAATTGGTTAGCCACCCAAGTATAGGTGCCTGGAGTACCCTCAGGAGGCGGAGGAGGAGGAGCTTGTTGATTCTGCTGATTTTGTTGGTTTTGGAGAATTTGAGTAAGAACTAGTAAAAGAGCATCATCAATTCTTCTTGGCGGAGCCATCTTACAAAATAGAAAATTTAATTAGTACCTATCAATTAGCAATCACAAACAGACTACCACATAAAATCCTAAATCTACCCATCCTACCCATCTCTCAAGTTTATTATTTAAAGGTCAAGTGATTTAAGTGGGGTGCACAAACGTGCGTCGGGAGCAACAAGCTCTGATACCAACTGTGACACCCTCATTTTTAGCGTTAAATAAACACGTAAATTTCTAGAAAAAATCGACAGGATATGTTTGTAATTGGTTCAACTAGATAAAACCCGTAATTTTAAAAACTTTCCTAAACCATTCACAAACATTTCCAACTTAAGAGTGCCCAAAACCTGCAAATGCTAACAAACTAATTTACATAACATAACTAAAGACGCGGGAATATAGTGATACAAACCAAAATAGAAGAGGGAGACATATGTCCCTTCAAAATATATACACATCCAAAAGTTAAAGGTTTCTACAAAATATAACCAAACTAAGTCCAAGGTTCTCTTGCTCACTAGCTCGTCCGTGTACCCCAACTAAGCATCATCAACCTGTCAATCGCATTTTATACAAACACGAAAGCCACAATTCAGTGGGGAGTAACTTCGAGTCCTCCCAGCCACGAAATGTCATATTTAATGTAACATGTAGTGTAACATGTAAACAATATGATAAACAATTTAATTATCAAGTATTCTAACCTATGACCCCTAAACTGACCAAATTAAACTATCATGTGAAACATATAACAAATAGTAATCCAAACTTTATCAATTGTAACCGGCTTACATCTCACCTATTACAATTCATAAAATCACCATACAAGAAAGGACAATATATCAAAGACAGGCATAAGTTCTTAGTCCCGTCAATAGTCACTCAGAACTCGAGTCTATACCACGAGGTAGGGAAGGTAATCGAACCGGTATCTTGGCTCGAGGTTCTATCAAAACATGGCCAAGACACAACACAACCCTAGCCTAAAATCACATGAGACCTAGACATGCGGATACACACCACCGCACCCAAGACCCACATTTTTTCTAAAACAAAGTGAGTACCCTAAGGAGTCCACCAAAGGGTTGGCTAGTACTTAAGCTGACCACTTACTATCAAAATAAGTAACGAGGTCATGCCCCAACTTGGATATAATCCCACCAAGTCAGGAACACAAAGGCTATTAAGCAGTGAACATATACTCGTCAAAGACTATAAAGGCCTATCTATGACAAACACAACAACCTGCAAGAAGTATTCAATACCAGATCCAATTCTAACAATATTAACAATATTAAAGGTTTCAGGGAATCTAGGGCCGTTTCTACAATATAAGAAACTATTAAATTCAACCAACAACACATGTGAACTAAAACTTAATAAATGGCCTAAAACAAGAAAAAAGGCCGATTATCCAATTCATATAAAATTTCATCCAACCGAATTTTTACCCGCAACGATCTGCGGCGTGCACGGGTTAAATTGCGGTGACCAATCACATAATTGATGACATCGATTGATCAAAGGGACCAAGGCTCGATTTTGGCATAATCATCCAAACATTACAATTATCGCTATAAAATTCATTTTGAGCCTATTCATTACAATTTCATTTTATAACCTATTCTAACATGTGTCAACTACCAAAATAAACATAATTTTTACTATCAACATAATTTTTACTACTAATATGATTCATTTCAAAAGATTACCCATTTGTTACTTATACTAATTATAACATTAATTAACCCGAAATGACAAATAATGCATGAAAAACCGCGAAACAAGCAACGGCTTACCGGGCCAGCCGTGGGCTGCCGTGTGGCTGCACGAACTCGCGGCCGCCACCCCAACCCCATTTCTCCATTTTTGTTCGGTTTAACATAAATCGAAGCATTAATTTATCATTCCTATACTAATATGTTAACTTAAACTAACCAAAAGACATGAACTAGACAAGAAATTAACCCATATTATCATGTGACATAAACTACTCAAATAAAAATCACCAAAATCATACAAAAAGCAAAGAATGTGACGATTATTCGTCGAGTAACTCGAAATATGTTACCTTAAGCTAGAAAATGAGCAATTAGCACCTTGAATACCAAACCCTAACTTGCAACTAGCCACTATCTTCAACAATATACGAGTCTCCAAACTCGTCCTCTAAATCTTCACCTAAATAAACAATAAAAACACAATAATAAGTACAAAAACCGAAATTTGCCCAAATTCGTCTTAAATCAACATCAAGAAAACTAAAATTAAAACATACTAGGATGTAGATCTTGAAGAGAGGATTAGGAAATATAAATTTTGTGAAAATCGGACTAGAAACGAGTGAGTTATGATGAAATTAGCTTGGATTTTAAGATGAAGATGGTGGTTTTTGATTTGGAAATGTTAGAACATTCAAAGGGATGTAGTTGGGCAAGAAAATCAGAATGAAAGGTGAAAGGGAAGGGGGTGCCGCGGAAAAGGAAGAAAGGAGACGGGATGTGACGGAATCATGAGTCGGTTTTGGCTCGTTTCGACAATAATTAGAACCGCTTGTCAGTTGCAAATTCCGACAAGACCAAAGTTCTTAAACACGAGATTACAAGAAAATTGAATACTCATACGACCCATTTCCAAAATCGTTTGCCCAATTTTCAATAGAGTTGTCATTTTTCCCCGATATGCCCTTATTTCGAAATAAAAAGTTTTTACACGGTTTAAACTATTTTTAAACATTTCGAAACTATCAAAATAAATACTTTTCTTCAAAATATAATAAAATTATATTTCTTTGAATTATTATTACTTCAAATACATTAATATCAAATTTTACTTGATTAATGAATTACTTCCGCAAAATAATAATGGTTCAAAATTACGGGGTGTTACAGAAGGAGCGGGTTCTTGCCTTTCAGCAATATAGGCAAGGAAGCTCTTATTATAATAACCAGAGTGGAGTCCATCCCAATTTAAGATGGACTAGTCAGAATGTTTTAAATCCTACCTCGCCTCCGCAGCAGCAACAAGCTTACGTTCCTCCTCATAAAGCTCAACAAGGCTTTCAAAAGCCTCCATCCTTTCCACCGCCGCAACAAGGTGCTTCCTCAAGTGGTGTTAGTGAGATGACCGAGTTGAAGTCAATGATCCAATCATTGACTATACAGTTGCAGAAGAGCGACCAACAGAAAGATGCGTCGATAAAGTCACTTGAGTCTCAAATTTCTCAACTCGCGGCTAACCAATCTTCAAGGAAGCCGGGTCATTTACCGTCTCAACCCGATAAGAACCAACATGAGATGATAAATCTAATAAATTTGTGAAGCGGTCTCTCTTATGAAGGACCCAAGGTGTCGACTGGTGAAGACATATCAGACCCGGAAAGCACTGCTGCAGGCCGTGAACAGTTGTCAGTGGACGAAACAATGCTGAATCCAAGGAAAATCCTCGATCGACTCATTTCTGGTGGTCGATCGAGAGAAAATGCAGGAAATAGTACTCGATCGAGTGAAGCTGGGGTTCGATCGAGTACAGCTGATTTTGAAGAATCCGATCGAGTAGAGGAAACCCCTCAATCGAATGAATTTGCTGAGAAAAGTGCTCGATCGAGTGAAAACGTATCTCGATCGAGTGATGCTGATAAAGGGAATTTCGATCGAGTGGCTGATGGTGTTCGATCGAATGAAAATGTTGCTGAAAGACCTCGATCGAGAGGAAAAAGGGATCGATCGAGCATAAATATTGATGAACCTGTCGAGACATTGGCAGAAAGAAACAAAGGGTTAGAAATTTCTATCACGGTTCCCTTTCCAAGGCGATTGCAGAATAATAAGGCCAACCAACAGTTCGGGAAATTTGCTGAAATCCTGAAGAGCCTTCATATCAACGTTCCTTTCGCCGAACTGCTTACCCAGGTACCCTCTTACATGAAGTTCATGAAAGAAATTTTATCGCGTAAGAGATATATAAGTGACCATGAAACGGTAGCTTTGACTGAAGTAGGGTCCGCCTTAGTTCAGAATAAGACACCACCCAAACAATCAGACCCGGGTAGCTTTTCGATTCCATGTCATATAGGGACCCACTTAATTGACAACGCGCTATGTGACTTAGGAGCTAGCGTGAGTGTCTTACCTTTGTCTCTCGCTAAGAGACTGGGTTTGACCAAGTTTAATTGTACCAATATGACCGTTCAGATGGCCGACCATAGTATATCACGGCCACTAGGTGTCTTAGAGGACATACCTGTGAAAATCGGGAGATTCTTTATTCCCGTTGACTTTGTGGTCTTAGACATACCCGAAGACTCTTATACCCCTATTATTTTAGGGCGACCATTTTTGTTTACTGCTCGCGCAATAATTGATGTCGGGGGGAAGGCCCTTCCCTTCCAGGTAGGCGATGAGGAGCTGACATTTTATCAGTCTAAAGCTCGTATGGCCCCTATGCAAGTTCAACCTTGAAATGCCTTACCCTCTATTGACCCAGACACAGACACTCCAGCTGAAAATATTGAGTATTGTGCTGCTATAGTGACACCTCCGCCTCAGACTGAGAGCGAAAAGGAGGACCATTCTATTGTTTTCCTTACTGCAGGTACATAGAGAGTGGATACTGGAGATGCCATCAGTCATGGTACAGTGAAGGTCAAATTAAGTGATGAGAATGCCGCCAATGAAGATAGGAATGCAAAAGGAAAGAAGAAGGTGAAGGCGTATGTAGACGCAAGCTATTCTCCTTCCATCAGTTCGAGTTCAAGCTCATGGCGATCCAAAAGGACGGTCCGCAATGCTGAAGGGACCTCCTCCAGTCAGAAGCCCTCTTTTGGGCTACTACAGTGTTTTTGAAGATGAGTGGGGAATGCCCCGTTGTAACACTTTATAATTTTGAATTTCCGTTAGACCTTTTAATTGCGTTTTTAGACTGTTAGACTATAGCGTAGTTAGTTTTAGTGAAACCGAATATAGACTGCGTATTTTTTGAATTTGGTATTTGCGGGAAGTATTTCTACGTGTTTCTATGCAGGTTTGGGGAAGATTTATCGCATTGGGATGTGTGCCAAAGGAAAACAACTCGATCGAGTACTTTTTGTACTCGATCGAGAGGATTGCCCAGAAAAAGAGTTCGATCGAGCTGTTTGAGGCTCTCGATCGAATTGTCAAAAATTGAGAGTTCTCAATCGAGGAGACTCTTAATCGATCGAGTAGAATGAATGGTGAAGCTCTCGATCGAGTGGTTTCAAATCACTCGATCGAGTCAATATGCCTTATATCACGCAGGGAGACTTCCTTTTTCTCTTTTATTTTTCATTCTATTTCTTCTTCTCTCCTTATTTTGCGATAAACCCTCGACAAAACCCCCAAATCTCCATTTTTTCCATCCCCTTTGAAAAAATCACCACCCACATTACGCTCCTTACTTGTATTTCGACGAAAGCCCTCATTTTTTGCCCTTCAAATTCGACTTGGTTGCCGTTTAATTTGGGAATTAGGGTTTGCTTGAGTCGGGTTGAATTCCGATTATTTCTCGCGTTCTTTGTCGATTTCTTTGCATTTTCTTGTGGGTAATCAATCAAGTAAGTCATCTTCCCCTCTTTTTTGTTCTTTAATTGCTGTTTTTCGACCTTAATTGAGGGGTTAGGGTTTCGAAATTTCTGCTCAAATTGGGGAAAAACGATTTGTCCTTGTTAATTATCTGATTAATGTCTTATTTGATTGATTAGGATGGATAGTAACACCATGCCCTCTACTAGTTCTCTTGCCCCCCATCCTGTCCGAGACGGTGGTCCCCTCGCCGCCACCGTCGTTTCGTTGTTACTACTACCGCCGCTCTCGCTTTGCTGGTATCTTGTTTCCTCTTCGGTGACGACCCATTTGCGTCGTCACCCGTCGTCCAACTGCATGTGTCCGCCTAGTACCCTTGATTCCCGGGCTTCTTCTTCGGGTGATGCTGGACATGGACGGGGTCGAGGACGAGGCACTCCTGCTGCTGGACGTGCCACTGCCACGTTCCGTGACGATGACTTCTTGGACCCGCATCCTGACTATCCTGAGGTACGTTTTGTAAACTCGATTCATCGTACTCGTTTTTATAACTTAGAGCATTGTGACATTACTTCTACGAAATTCTTGTGTCGGACTACCCTTGAGAGACTGGGGATTTACGAGCCTGTTGCTGAGTTGTTAAACGGGACGGGGATGACTGGGTTGACCACCATGAGTGCACTGACCTATGCGGAGCTGACCCTTGAGGTTTTCAGCTCCTTTACCTTTTCAGCTGCCGCTTATGCCACAGACCCGCAGAGCTCTTGTGTCTCCTTTCGGTTGTTTAACCGGACTACCACCTGGACCTTAGCTGAGTTTGGTAGTAGGTTAGGTTTGTCTTCCCACGGTGAGCCGGACCCTCCTAGGAAGGTCCTACGTTTACTTTGGCGGACCTTGGCACATACCCCTTTTGAGGAGCGCAAGCTGGCTCATGTTCACCTTCCCCCGGCCCGTTACTTTTTACGTCTCCTTGGCGGGACAATTTTTGGCCGTAAAGAGCCTAACAACATTAATAATGTTGAGTTGTCGATTTTGGGGGGCTATTTAAACATTGATAGCGAGGGCCCCTTTGTTCTTAACATTGCTTATCGACAAAGCTCAAGCATTTTAATAATCTTTGTCGGGCGAAGAAGACGGCACCATTACCTGTGGAGGCATAGCCTCCTACCTCGCCCGTTCTATCTTCACTGACTTTCCCCGTGACTTGGCACATGTAGATAAGGAAAAGTACCTAGATGTTTCTGCCATGTTGGCAATGTTTTGGTTAGCTTCAGACCAGCGGACTTGGAAGATCTGTGGTTCCTTGTCCGTGACCCTTCCGTTTCCCGGCCTACCTCGTCTTACACCTTTGACCACTGTGACAGGGCGGTTGCCTCCACCTTTGCCTTCCTACCACCTTACACTCGCTCCACCTACCACTTCCGCTCCAAAGAAGCGGAAGAGACCTGAGACTGGAGAGGGATCCACACCGACTGAGGCTGGGCAGTCTTCCACGCCCACGCCTACACCGATCCCTATCCCCACTCCTTCTGTTACACAGCCGGTCTACCCGGCTAATTTTGTTCCTCCTCCACCCTTTGAGGCGTCTGAGGTCATGGACCAAGAGCGCCGTGACGGTTTTCTTCTTGAGTTGCTTACCAGGCAGGCTCATATGAAGCGGGATATGGCACTTACCTTGTTCCCTTTGTACGAGTATCACATGAGGAGAGGACGTCCCATTCCTGAGGGCTGGCCACACCCTTCTTTCTACCGGTTCCTGGCGGAGGGGTACCCGCAGCCAGAGAACGAGGGAGACACAGGCGAGCAGGAGGAGAGAGCCAGAGCTGACGAGAGGAGGAAGAGGGAGCAGGAGCGAGATCCTGACTACACAGTGGTGGGTGAGGAGGAGGAGGAGGATCTGTTGACGAGTAGCTCTTTGGTCTACTCACTTCCCGGATTTTAAAATTTGGTTTGGGGAAGTTCGTCATTTAGTATGTATTTTTGCTCTTTTATTTATTTTCATCTCCTTATTTATTTATTTTATTCATTCATTTATTGGTTGTTTAATCCCTTTCCCATTATATATACTACTGGTGTATGCTGGAGGACAACGAGGGCGTTGTCCGTTTTGGTTTGGGAGGGTATTGCATCCTTTGAGTCTGCATTTGCATTTGTTTTTGCATTCACGTTTATTTTTCTGCTTGCATTTGTTTTTTTTTTCAAAAAATGATGAAAAATCCAAAAAAATTAGAAAAATTCTAAAAATCAAAAAAAATTCACGTTTCATTTTGCATATAGGTTGAGTCAGAACGGTAGATTTCCGTGATGATTTTGCACTTTAACTTGTCATATCACTTAAGCCTTGCATCTAATTGGCAGTTAATAGCTTAGTCATGCGTATATCTACGAGTTAATGTTGAAAATATAGCTGATTGTATAGCCTTGACCTAACAAAATTGGCAAACTACCTTATAATTTCTAAGTTTTTAGAGCCATATAACTGGTGTCATTCATGACCAGTTCATGTAGGAATTGAGAGTAGTCACTCCTTGCATAGCATGTTCATCACTTTTACACTTTTATGATATTCGATTGCCTTTTGCTTGCATACATTTGGGTTTGTGGTCGGTGTCACATGCAGGGAGGTGCTTACAATTTCCCCTTTCTTCCATTTTCACCCATTTAGCTCCACATTAGCCAAACTTAGCCTTTTGACCAATTAACTACACCCAAATTAAGCCTGCCTGTCAAGCTAGTTTAGTGTACTTTTTGTGGTATATATCTCATTGCTGTGAGTTGGTTTGTTCTCATTTATATGGAGTTGGTAGAAAAGAAAGAAAAGTGGGCAGGAAAATGAAAAAATCATGGAAAAAGAAAATGAAAAAAAAAAAGAAAAAAAACGTGAGAATCAGAAAAAGAAGAAAGAAAAGAAGAAAAAAGAAAGTTGGAAAATAAAAAAGAAAGACCGTTTAAAAAAGGGAAGTTTGTGACGGTCTTACTCCTATGTTTATTTTATATCATTTGAGGAGTTGTGTTGTGTTTGGTTAGTGAGTTTTGTGCCAAAGAAGGGCACTTGTGTTCGATTTCTAGTCAGCTGAGAATTGGATGGTCTTGTATGGTCTTATTTAGGTGCTAGCTTGACGCTTTACCTCCACATTTCCATAATCTGTTTTGCCTTTTCTTACCTGTAACTTCACTCTCCCATATCATTTGTAAGCCCTCGGCTGTGACGGACATTGTTGGTTGAATTATATGTGCGCTGATTAGAATCGTCTATCATTTTTGTTGCATGCATGTTATGTGGGTCGCAGTTTAGGTGAGTGACTGTTTTTCCTCTTCTTCTCTTACACATATACTTTCACCCTTTGCTTCATGAGAGAAGAGTGACCCGTGAGAGTCCGATCTTAAAAGGTCTTGCAAGGTCGACAGGTCAGCTTATTTATAGACATCATACAACTCGTTTGCGTTGACTGCTGTAGCTATAACTGTTAGTTTTGATTGCATTAAATGGTTTAAGTGCACAAGTTATAGCTAGCTCTGAGTTTTCATATACGTTCCATTAGTTTGTATTTAGTTTACTCGAGGACGAGTAAAGATTCGGTTTGGGGAAATTTGATACGTGCAATTTATATAGACTTTTTAGCCTCTTATTGCACGCATTTCTATGCCATTTCTATCGTTTTGTATTGCAAAATGCCCCGAATTGGCTACTTTGGTTTGTTTTGTCGTAATTGCAGAAATGGACTTAAAAGTAGTGGAATCGTGCCTTAGTCGTCCCACTTTGCATGCATTTTAAGGAGACAGAGATTTAGAGCAGAAGTCATACCTCGGGAAGTGTGAAGGGAGGTCCTTGGAAGGCTAACCAAATGAGTCATGGCTGATTTAGTGGGTATCTACTCGATCGAGGAGATTTGATGGTCGATCGAGTGGTTCCTATGCTCGATCAAAGGAGGCTAACTTGGAAGTGTTCGATCGAGAGCCTCAGTTGCTCGATCGAACGGTTTTGCTGGAGAAGTACTCGATCGAGGGGAATAAAAAGCCTCGATCGAGTGACTAGTTATGTACACGGGTTAATTAATCCGTGTTTAGGTTTATCTTTTGTTAATTTTTACTTTCTTATATAAGGGAAGTCGAGATTAGGTCATAAACATATCTCTTATCATCTCTTAATACCTCTTTACTGCTCTTTACTCTCTTAATTACACTTTATTTCTAGAACTTTGCTCTTAATTACTGTTACTAGTTGTTCTTTACGCCGGATTCGCTTGATTGTAATCTTTCTCTACTCTCAACTTTAATCTAATCTTTATTGCTTCACTTTAATTCCTTGTTCTTCTATTCTTATTTCGTTGTCTCTTAATTATTGTTAGTATAATTCATCCTTTAATTCTCTCTATCATGTCTCTTAGCATGTTTATGTTTGTTGTTGTTGATTGCATTGTGACATGAGTAGCTAATCTCCTTATGTTAGGATTAGGGGAGCCATGGTAGTAAAGTGATGATGTTGTGAATAGGATAGGCGATTTATTTGTGAGAATCTGTGACCATAGCAATATAACTGTAACTTGTTTAGTAGAGTGCACGCTTCTAAATAACTTTAATCTGGTTAACTTCGCTCCTAGATCGGAAGATTGGAATGAACAGACTTGCTATGAACAGTAGACTACCCTAATGAGGACGGAAGTTAAGTTAGTTGTAATCTAGGGTGGATAGCGGACCGGAAGGACCTTTCCCTTGCCCTTCTCACAATAGGTAGTCTAGACTATTTACGATCGAGTTAATGAACCGCCATGGTGAACCGAAATCGACATACTTCTTTTACCTGATTACATATCTCATATTTTCTTGCTTTATTGCTCCTGTCTCTATTTCTCTTGCCTTACATCTTTAGTAGTTTAGAAAACAATTTTAAAACCCCCCAATTGTGACTTAGACAGACGTACTTGCAGATAAATACTTAGCCTCCTTGTGGAGATCGACCCTACTTACCGCTAGCTTCTGTTAGTTGTACTTAGGTATTTATTTTTGGTACCTAACGACGGTATCAGAGAGCATCAATCCCGGTGATCATATCGCAACTAGAAGGCTTGCATCTCACCTCTAGTATTCGATAGGACCAAGACTCTTACCTGCAACCACATAAGACATAAACTCTCGTGTAGAAAGACATATGACAATGACCATAATCAAGTAAGACATTTACTTCTCTAAGACTTAATTCCTTCTGGTAGGACGACGATAATATATATGGTCCTAGTCTAAATCTGGCCAGACTCTCGGGATGTACTTTACCCGATTCGACAAGCGATACGCATTTCGCATGCAAGACTCGATTGACAGAACGGAAGTCGAGTACCCCGAATTCGGCATAACGGCATGAAAGAGGCGGAAAGAGCACAGGTTAACCAACACTTGGCAGAACAGCACAAGTAAGGCGTAAAAATAAGTCAAGCAAGAAGGCATAGCATTATGGCATTTTCAAAAGAATACTACTCATTACAAGTAGATGTTCAAGATAAGCATTCCATACTTGAAACTCGATAAAGATTCGACCATGAACAAGTAAGAACTCATATGTGGAGTATATAATACCATTCAAAATGGAACAAGTGATAACAAATGACTTAAGTGATACAAAACATATGGGAAACTGTAAACAAATGAATATTAACTCAAATATTAAGTATATAGCATCATTTCATGCTTTCCTATCATGAATAAACATTTTATTTCACATTTACATGTTACTTGAACAAAGTATAAACAACCGATAACAAATGAATTACTTAATACGAAACACGAGGAAAAACGTAAACAAACCAAAATCCGAACCACCCATAAGCATATACAAGTCAACAAGGGAAAACTTGGGTCATGATACGAATAAAAAGCATAAACAAACATCATACACAAAGGATATATATTTATAGAACTTGAAACGGTAAAACGGGCGCCATTTACTCATACGGACTTCGAATCGAGTGATTCAAGTGGCTAAACCACTTAATTTTTCGACACCGGTCCATCTGTCATAATTTTAGTGGTGTTGGAGGTCGTCCCGGTCCGGAATAAGGGGTGTCCCGGCCGGCACGGGGTGAGAGATTAAAGGTGGCTTTAAGACGGATTTTAAAGCATGAATAAAACGGTATTTTTCCCATACAAGCAATTCAATTCATACATGGGTATGTACTTAAGACGGAAGTTAACCAATTTGCTCAAAACAATAAGAAGAATCGACCCAAAATAGTCCCACAACTTGGCTTGGACAGTCCCTTACCATGGTACAAAAACAATTTGTGCAACCATTTTGAGACGAGTTTTTAAGCATGAAACAAGACGGAATTCACCCAAACAAATGACCCAATTCATTCATGTATATGTACACAAGATAAGTGCTAACAAATTAACCCAAACCAACAACAAAATCACCACAAAATTCGAGTCAAAACATGGCTCAAAGCAACCCTTTCTCACGGTTTTGGTCATTCTTTTGAGACCGTCTTAAGACAAAATTTTAAGCATGTAAAAGACAATGTTGGCCCATTTAAATTACCACATTCATTCACCCATTTCATAAGGAAGCTAAAGACACAAACTTTACTCAAATTAACCATGTAAATCTTGTATAAAACCATCACATTCAACATGGTACAAAACAAGTAAAGGTAAGAAGTTTGTTCAACAAAGAAGTAAACTACCACATAAACACACATAAATTTAACATAATTTCAAGTAACCTATCACCGTTACCTTATTAGGTCCTTAGTCTCTAATAGAATCGTCTAACTTGCACGAATCCACTTCCGGGTCAACTAATCCTTCTCCTAAACATAAGAAAACACAAATTAAGACTAAGAATCAAAATTAGAAAAGGGGTACGTGTATAATATGGGTCGGCAGCCCTATATAAGGAGGAAAGTCGGTTCCGTTCCTACCTAGAAAGATGAAGGGCGGTAAGAGGAAGAAATAGGCGCGAACATCACTTGATTCGGATAAGAATTGTGCAAGTTATGGTGATTTTAGTGTTTATGGAGGAAAGTGTATCAATAGAGTTGGGACATTGGTGTGTTTGCTGAAATTTGAGCAAAAAGAAAGAGGATAGGGTTTATGTCTAATGATTGGTGAAGAGATAGGAGTAAGAGGAAAGCCCATTAGTCATATTAGGCCCTAAAGGCTTAAATTGAGTCGATATACAACTAAAATACGTCTCAAACCTATTACAAATTTAAGACGGATATTTTTATTAACATTAAAATTATTATACATGTAAAGCCGCATTTTTATAAAAACGTATTTAAAATAAAAATAATAAAATAAAATGGCTAATTAAATTATAAATGTCAAAACGGGAAATTCTCGGGTGTTACAGTTCAGAAGCATTCAAAAATCCAATCATGTGAACAAACCGAATATTAATCGAGTTCATGTTCTCCGCGTGTAAATTGTCATTATTGATAACTGGAAAAGTTACAATTATGTATTTAAGTTTATGGTTTAAAATATACTCCTAAGAAATAGTTGAGCATTTTTAATAAGAGAGGCAATAGAGATAATAAAAGCTAAAATAGGAAAATTTATATCATAATCTTGGCGATATTAGTAGAATTCGGGTGATAAAAAATATGCCCATTAAAATTGAGTCTAAGGGATATACCTACAAACATTAAGAGCCTGAACGGAGTCTTAAAATAAATGTCAAGGAGAATTAATATTTTTAAACATGTTAAGACTCTTATTAGGTGCAGGATAAAAATTGTCTAAAGTCATTCATATTGTAATAATTAATTTTATTTCAAATTATATGTTATTTAGGCATTTATAAGTATATTATAAGTTTATTTTTTAATATTTTATAATCTTATTTCTTTAAAGATATTTTATTTAATTAGATTTAAAAGATGAGAAAGTGAAAATAATATAATGACAAAACGAGCTTGATTCGAACTCGAACTTCAATTTTTTATGTTCGAAGAGTTTCGAGCCGAGCCTGAGCCCACTAGAACTCGAGCTCAACTCGGTTCGTTTACACCTCATAATACATTCATGGCCGTCCTTGAGACTTACGGGGCGCGGTGCAAAATTTTATTTTAAGGCCCATATTATCAATGTAATTTTAGCGATTAAACAGTATCGACATGTACCTATGTTTTCTTATACTATACAATAAATATTATTTCTAATCATAATATGTATAGTCGTTTAATGTAGATAAATTTCAAAGAATTATATAATTTAATTTTGCATATAACTGTAAAAATTAATATCCATTTGTGACACTCGTTAATTAATTGAGCTATATATATCTACATAGTATAAAAGTTGGGTTTTTTAAAGGATTTCTATTGGCTAATTTTTTCTTCTTCTTTTTTTCTTTTTTTTTTAAATGGGCCCCCCCATTATCTCTATAGAATTAATTACACCACTCTTACTCTCTTAATCTTATTTAATTAAGATTACATATTTACACAAAACAATATAAAACCATATATTATACAATTACACATTAATAAATTACAATTAAAAAAATTAAAAAAATTTCAAATAATCGTCCTCCTATTTCTAAGCTAGACAAATAAAATGTGAACAATGCATATTGATTAATCATCCGGAATTAGTAGTCAAATTCATAGTGTAAATCAAACGAAAAAAATCAGCATGACTATATATTATACTCCAACATCACAAATTTAACAAAATAAATATATTGATATGACATTTGTGTTAAAAGTAAAATAATTAGAACTAAATATATGGAACTATTTGGTCAATTTCAGAAAAAATGTCAAATTTGTATATAAAACATAAAAAAAATACTTTAAATTTAAAGTATCGTAAATGTAACATGCAAAACAAAATCTAAATTTCAATGAAACAACGATGTGTAAATAACTGCAAAAACATATGCTCTACAAATAAATTTGGATCTCAAGTAATCTAAAATTACAATCTTTCTTAGAAAATTACTCAATTTGTAGAACAATCAATAAAAGTGACTAGAGTCGTGTACAAAACGAATTTTACATGAAAAATGCAACAATTAAAATATCTAACCTTGAAAAAATCTAACTAATTAAATCAATGTTTGATTTGTTTATCTACAAAATAAAATAAAGAGCATGATACATATTTATAGTGTCTGATATGAGCGTTAGGGTTAGTAGGGTCGCTGAAGACGTTTATATGGCTGGTCGGGTGTATGGGATGCGATTTTATAATTTGTAATTGGGCTATCATTTTCTAATTTATTACTTCCCCCGACCCAACTGTTTGTTAAACGGGTTATTTCTTTTAATGTTTTTTATTATTAATAACTCTATTAAAAACATAATTATTTTCATCTTAATTATTTCTATTATCACTATTTATATTTAACATGTTAAATTAGTTTTATTATCAATATTCAGCTTACCACGTTAAATTTTATTGTAAGTAGACGTTTTTGAAAAAAAATTTGAAATGACTAAAATAAAATGAGTGTATATTACCTAATATTCATATCTTATATATTAGCTCAACGAGGCAACAAGCAAGCGAGTATCATCACTTGCGTGTGTTCATATTGATCCCCAACTAGATACTTCACTGCGACTATTTATAATGTCATGATATTGAATCTTATTTATATGCTCCTATATTCAATGATAACGCCCGTGCATTTTTTGCACGGGTTTAAAACTAGTAAATAGATTAAATAAATGTAATTAGGCCAAGTAAACTGAAAACATAAAAAATTAAAATTTTATATAGTAAACTAAATTGGAGCCAAAAAAATTATTAAAGAAATTAAGAAAGAATTAAAAAATATAATTCAAGCATCTCACCAAAAATGATCATCGAAGAGTAGACATCTAACTGGAAAAATACAAAAAGAACCTTAAGATGTTTTTTTTTTAAAAGAAAAGAACAATTCATTAATAAAATGCAATACGGCACTTACAAAGAATAGGTATAATCGAAAACAAATCTAATGGAAATCAAAGAAAAATAATTTTCTTATAAACTAGGGATCTCAAAATAGCAACTGATAATTCGGCTCGTCCTATAATCTCTATCTTCATGAGTTCATGTAGCTTTTAAGGGAATCCTTCGTTTGATTTATGAGATAAAATTTACCTCTGACTAGTTCCAAAGATCGTTGACAAATCACTTGTACCCTTTAAAAGAACACGCTACGAACCATCAACGAACTACATTTGACTATATTATTGATGAGACTAAACCCACGAATAAAAGGAAAAACCCCGAAATAAGAGACGGAAAAACAATTCTCACCAAAAGGGAGACTTTTATTGAATAGAAGAAAATAGATTTGCATACTATTGATTAAAATATGAAATAATTTTGGGGCTTATCATCGATTGATAATCAATAGAAGCCCCGCGAATAACTGATGGAGTTTAGGGTTTTCATAGAGTTTTTTTTCAATTCGAACCATAAGATGTTAAAAGAACACAAATGAGGAAATATTTTAGTGACTGAGGGGCCCACCACGAACAAACAAAGCTAAAAATGTTCATTGGAAGTTGAACTCGACTCTGTCCGTTGAAAATCGGCGACGTGGCAATTTGCTATCGGTAGAATAGTGTTACTTAATGCTAACAACTATAAGTTCTATAAAAAAGCAAACGTTCAACCTGACTCTGCCTTTGAAAACTGACGTACGTGCCAATTTGCTATCAGTAGAATGACGTTACTTATGTTAACAACTATAAGTTCTTTAAATTAAAAAAAGCATACAAATTGGGCACTAAAAATTTGGGGCCCCGGTTCCGTCGAACCGGTTGAACCCCATAAGGCCGGCCCTGAATTTGTTTTAGAGTATTTGGATGAGTCTTAAAAATAAAATTAAACAAATAAAAAAGTCTCAATTGAGTCTTAATATAAATTGATACGAGTAAAATATTTTATCTTAGTCAAGACCTGTCATGAGTATGGGATATAATGTTATGTTATTCTTACGTCATTCTTTAGATGAAGTTAAATAACTTTTTTGTCGCCATAAAATTGTTGATTTCGCTAGTTTAAAGGACAATATTACCTTTTTTTTCTTATAAACATTCAATTTCCTTAACCCCATTATATCATCTTTAATATTCATAATTTTTTGAATTTTTTTTCAAAATAGGGTTATTGAGCAAATTATTTCTCGTTTTATGGTCGGTTTCAAACTATTTCTCCCTATTGGGTCCACGTCATCACTTTTCATTTTTTTTTTACCAGATTTAAGTTTAATCGCTATTCCAAATAGCGATTTTATTCATTTTGCATAAAATCGCTATCCAAATGGCGATTTGACACATTTTTAAATTAATCCCAACTCTAAGTTGGGATTGACCCAAAAAAATGCAAATCGCTTTGCGCATTAGCGATTTGGCCTAAATCATTATCAACTTACTTATCCTCTTTACTATGACAAATATCCACTTGTTTGTCTATCAAGGCTTTACTCTTAATGCATATCCCTTTCCCTTTGCAATTATAGTGTTGTTGGCTTCTGGGTTTGTTCAAATTTGGTATATTTCCTTCCCGACTGAAATTCTGGTTGCCCGAAAACAAGGGAGGCATACGACGACGGTGCGGCGAAATGTCTCGAAGCTGCTGACAACGCGTTACCCATCAACTAATTAAACGATAGTATGAAAGTCTTACCTTATTTTGACCTATACAGTGCATACAGGAACGACAAAGATTGGTCGCGTCGGTGCTAAAACAGAGTATTCGATTACATACCAGCCCTCGCGGCCTCGCATAATACCTATAAGTTTCTAAAGCACCATTCATGAATATACACTAACCTATCTCTCTGATGTTGCCGCCTTTTCTTCTCGGCCTAGCTCTTTAATCAACCACTTTTGCTCTCAATTTCCCATCACTCCAGGTTGCTTTTGTTAATCTTTACTTTATTTTTCTAAGATTATGATCTTTCCAATTTTACTGCGATGTTGTTTGTTAGTGCTACACAGTAGTGTGATCTTCTGCTCTCAAGGCTAAATCGCTAATGGGCAAAGCGATTTGCCTCTTTTTGGGTCAAAAAAATGACTAAAAGAAAGGTGCTATACAGTTGGGATTAATTTAAAAAAAAAAAAATCAAATCGCCATTTCATATAGCGATTTTAAGAAAAATGACTAAAATCGCTATTTGGCATAGCGATTTAACTTAAATTTGGGTAAAAAACAAAAAGTGATGACGTGGACCCATTGGGGAGAAATAGTTTGAAACCGACCCTAAAACGAAAAAATAGTTTACTAAATAACCCTATTTTGAAAAAAAATTCTAATTTTTTAATATTAATGATATCCTCTTTCATACATATTTATACAACATAATCAAGATTTAAGATAAATAATTTTCCTTCTAAATTTTCCTTTAATTTATTTTATCTACTGTACTTTGTAGTTTTTCTTGTGCGCACTCTACTTCGTAGTTGGCGGTTCATATCAAATACACCATGATTGAAAAATAATAGAAATTATGGTAACTTCTGGATTAAAATAACTTTCGTGAATAATTTAATTAAATCAGTTGATACATTAAGATTGTTTGTTTGACCCAAAAAGAACTATAATTGATCGAATAATTTGTGTACAGTTAGAATTTAAGGTATAAAAGTTGGAGTAAGATCAACTACACTAGGATCATAAATCCACTGAAGTTTAAGGAATAAAATTTCACTAGCATTCAAAAATCCAATCATGTGAACGAATCGAATATTAATCGAGTTCATGTTCTCTGCGTGTAAATTGTCTTTATTCATAATTGAAAAAGTTACAGTTATGTAACTCTAAGTTTATGGTTATATACACCTTCAAAAAAAGTTTATGGTAATATAATTCTTAGAGATAGTTGTGCATTTTGAATAAGAAAAGCAATAGAGATAATGAAGGCTAAAATTGAAAAATTTATATCAGAATCTGGCCAGTATTAGTAGAATTCAGGTGATAAAAAGCCGTACCCACTAAAACTAAGTCAAGGGATATACCTAAAACAACTAAAAACCTAAACCGAGTCTTAAAATAAATCTCAACGAGAATTAATATTTTACATGTGAAGACTCATATTGAGTGCATGATAAAAATAATCTTAAGCCATCCATAGTACACCAGATTAAACTAACATAAGAAACAGGAACTCTACAGTCTGAAAACTACCACATTATTGAACAAAGGCTTAGTTCAGATTTTAAAAACCAGGTGCAAGATCATGGGTTTGTTAGCGAAATCGACCAGCGGCTTTGGATATCTGAGTGTCAATGGCCTCAGCCTTGTCCTAAACCCTCCAACAAGGATCAAAGCCTTCATTCTGTTTACGAGTGATTAGAACCTCACCTAACCTAACACAAAACAAGCACATAACAAATGAAAGGATATATGGATGAAACCAAATGATATTGATCTTGCTATCTTCTCATGTTTGTACTGCATGAAAAGAATCCAATAACATCTCAATCTAGGTGTACCATCAAGTCATCAACTATATCAAATATTCAGCAAAACATATGAAAAAACTATACTAGCTTTTCATAGATTGATTATTAACTTCAGCAAACTTATTTTGTTTATTAGTTAGGTATAAATATTGGCTCAAAGATGATATTTATACACGGTTTTTCTAACGTGTGCCTTAAGGATATATATTAAAAAGCTAATTAGAGAAAGATTGACAAGAATATATCATGGGAAAAGGTGTACAACGGTATAAGCTCATCTTTACCATAATTCATGTAAAAATTCTGTAAATCTTTCTTTAATTAGCTTGTCAATGAGTGACCTTATAGCACAATCTAGAAAACCAATTTATAAAATAAAAGAACGCACAATTAACAAAATTTCATGATAAAAAACCATCATATATTGTCATGAGAATTCAAGTAGAACTAGACAATTCGAACCTCGTGCAACTAACAGAATGCATCTCATACCAAGCAAAAGTAATGGAACCATAACTTAAGTATCATATGGGAAGCTCAATTTGTTTTACCAAGTTAGGGTTTGGGAACTTAAATATCATTTCAAATCAAGAATTTGAAATAAAAAATCTGAAATAATAGTTTACAAATTCAAATTCTTTGTTTGTGATAACGGATTTGAAAATCTGAATTTTGATAATGCAAAATACCATTGTTCAATAACAAGATCACTATTAGTTTTGCTTCCAATCTTTACCCTTCTAATTACATTCCAAAACAATTTCCCCAAAATTTAGGGTTAGGGTTTATCCAATTTGAGAAGAAGCATAAACTTTAATCAAATATGGTATAGAAATATTACATCGAAATCGCGCCTTACTCTTGATCATACAAATAATCGCTCTTGAATTTTGCAACAATTTCCTCGTCACTTTTATCTGAATCGGCGAAATCGTTGGAATTTTGCGATTCCAACGAAGACGATTCACCAACGAACGATGAGCATGTGATTGTCTTTAGTGGAACTGGATTGAGGAGACTCATCGAGCAATAACGGTGATGACAGATAATATGCTTCATCTTACTGAAGCAAAGACTGATTGTTGTATGAAACTACTCCGAGGTAATCTTTTTCAATCACTACATATAATTAACTTCAATGTCTCTACAAATCCTTCTGATGTGATGTGATGTGATGTGAGTAATTGTACGTACCTTAATAGATAAAACGATTCTTAATAAATGAATGTTTATGAGCCATGTAATTTTTTTTCCACATAATTAGAGATCCTAGTCATATTCATTTAATGAGTTCTTATCTGGTACGAATATGAATAGAGTAGTTTCAAAAAAACCAAGAGCAAAATCCTATGGTTGGAATATGTGATATCCTCCTAAGGGGGTGTTTGGTTCACGCGTGGGTATGGGTTTGGAATCGGGAATCATACCTGGGTGGTATCGGGTTGGAACTTGATACCTCATACCTTGTGTTTGGTTCAATTTTGAGGGTATGGGGTTAGAAACTAATCAAAGCTAAAAACTCTTCAAAATACAATATTTTTAATAATAATTTTTATACTATTAAATCATGTAGAGAAAATTTAATCAAATAAATATATAAAATGATTTTTTTACAATTATTTTTATCACTTTTTAATATTTGTAATTTGATACCATGGGTATCAATCTCATACCCACCCCCCTCCCTGGGTATGAGAAACCCATACCTCATGGGTTTGAGGTATGGGTATCAAACCTTCAATTTTGTCAACCAAACACATGGTATGGGTTTGGTTCATTCCAAACCCATACCTCATACCTATATTGGGTGAACCAAACACCCCTTAAGAGAGTTAATTGGACCAGTGTTTCCTCCCTCAAAAAAAAGTTGTGATAAAATCTATATATATATATAAAAGAGAGTTTTTTCGAGCGATTCTAGACTGTCCACATCATCACAAATTAATTTAGGAAAGTTGTATAAATAATATTTTTGATGTAAAAAATAAAGTGGTAAATCGTTTAGTTACTATAATAATATATATTTCCTATTTTATAGTTAAGCGATCTTTCTAATTTTCATATAAAAAGTTTTACATTTCATTTGGCAAAATAATGTCGGTAAAAAAATTATGAAAATAATATAATTAGATTCGTGGTAAGAAATGCTATCATTAGAGTATAGATTTCATATAATTTGCACATATTTTGGATGCTGTATTTCTTAATATGTTATATGTTCTACCTTGAATGTATAAATATTAGAATTTTCCCATATCGAAAGATTAACACAAGGTGAGTTGATCCTATGATTATAAATATAAGACATCATTGGAACTCAGATATCAACCCAAAATCTTTTGAGTCTCTCAACTATTGTCTTAGAGAGTTACTAAGAGTTAAGATTTTGTATTATTATCTCCATATTATGATATAAAAAAATAATGTGGAGGATATTTTAATTATTATAATATATATTTTTTATATTTTTTACATTTCATTTGCAAAAGTATCGTTAAAAAAATTATGAAAATTATATAATTAGATTTGTGATAAAAAAAAATGCTATCATTAGAGTAAAAATTTCTTATCAATCTGCACATATTTTAATTGATAAAAAAAGAAAAAAAAAATATGAACATAGTATAGTATTAATCGGGTTGGATGTCAAACTAGGTCCGAAAAAAGATGGTGTACTTCTTACTTCTTAGTGTGTTATTTGTCCACATTAATAATTTAGGTGTTGTTAATATATAATGTATAAAGAGTAAAATTGTCCTACATCGGAAATTACTATAAGATGGGGTGATCATATGATATAGTAAAAAAAAAATTATGAAAATAATATAATTAGATTCATGGTAAAAGAAAATTGTTATTATTAGAGTATGGATTTCATATTATTTGCATATATTAAAGATGATATATTTCTTAGGAGTCGTTTGGTTCGAGATAAAGGAATGAAATGGAACGGAGTATGATATCATAGATGTATGAGATTCCAACTTCATTTCATCTCAAAGTTATTTGATTCAATCTAAATAAGTAAAGGGAAGGAATGAAGTTTATTAAAGGGGAGAAGGTGGATGTGAGTTTTCAAGGGGTTGAGATGGAGTTAGAATCTATTGAATATCCAACTCCTCCAAAATCACCCAACCAAACATTTGAATTGATTCAATCCATTCCATTCAATTCCATATTAGCCAACCAGGCACCCATAACTATGTTATATGCCCCACATTGAACATATAAATAATAGGATTGTCCCATATCAAAGGATTAACAAAAGGTGGGTGGACTTATGATTATAAATAGAAGGCATCCTTTGAACTTAGATATCAATCCAAAATCTTTTGAGTCTCTCAAATATTATCTTAGAGAGTTCTTAGGAGTTTATATCATTATCTCCATAATATGATATTAAAAATAATGTGGAGAATGTTTTAATTATTATAACACGTATTTCATATGTTATACTCAAGTGATAGTTTATAATTTTTATATAAAAGCTTTTTCATTTCATTTGACCAAAAAGTATCTTTAAAAAAACTATGAAAATTATATAATTAGATTCGTGGTAAAAAAAATTGTTACCATTAGAGTATAGATTTATTATCATTTACACATATATTTATACATTATATATAATCTCTTTTCCAGGATGGCTCCCAGGCCCGGTTCTGAGGGTAGTTTGGAGGGGCGGTGGCCTAGGGCCCGGGTAGAAAGGGGCCCATTCTTCTAGGGCTTATAATAATATTAGTATAATTAGAAATAAGGAAAGGGAAAAAATCATATTAAAAAAAAAAAGAAAAATAAATATATTTTAAATGCGTCTACTTGAAGTAAACCCGAGTGCGTTATATATGCCATGTGTTTGTCATAGTTTGAATCTTGCTCTTAGCTATATGACACATTCTTGCACTAGAGCTATTTCATTTTTTGGAATTGTTCAACGCTTGTATACATTGTTTTTTGGTTATACAAAAAGAAGGAAAATTTTGCTTGCTATTGTTCCTGAACTTATTTTGAAATGTTTATCTAATCCTTGTTGGGAGAGTCGAATTAAAAGTGTTAAATCTATTAGATTTCAAGCTCCTCAGATAAGAATGGCTTTGTCAGTTTTATACGATTCTTGTGGTAGTGATGCAAAGTCGAAAACTGAAGTGTTTTGAGTTTTTGCTTGATATTGTTATCTGGTATGAAATTTTGTTTGTTATATATATGGTTTTGCCTAGGGCCCCAGAATACTCAGGAACGGGCCTGATGGCTCCTATTTATAATCATGGGATCACCCCCTCTTATGTTAATCTTTCGATGTGGGATAATTTTATTATTTATATATGTAGTATATAAGTATATTCATCACACTAGATTATGTTTTAATGTGGAACATATAACATACTAAGAAGTACACAATTTTTTATATTAACATTATATGAAATCGATACTCTAATGATAGCATTTGTTACCACAAATCAAATGAAATGTATAATTTTTTATATAAAAATTAGAAATATCACTTAAATATAATATAATAAATATTAAATTATAATAATTAAAAGATTCTACACTTTATTTCTTTCATCCAAAAATATTATTTATAATACTTTCCTAAATTAATTTTTAGGAAACTCCACCTTGATAATCATCTGAGGTGGGACAATTCAACTATTTATATGTAGTATTCACCACACCTACATTATTTTTCAATGTGGGACAAATAATATACTTAGAAAAAACATCATATCATATATATAAGTATAGAAAAATCGTACGAACATAACATAGTGTATTTCTGACAATGTTATTTGTTCCATATTGAAAAACAATGTAGGTGGTGTTAATATATAATGTATAAATAGTCGAATTGTCCCACATCGGAAAATTACTATAAGGTGGGGTGAACCTATGATTATAAATAGGAGTCATCTTTGGCACTTAAATATCAACCAAAATTTTTTTGAGTCTCTTAAGTATTGTCTTATTAGAGATCTCTTATTAGAGTTTCTATTATTATCTCTTTAATAGAAAAAATTATTTATTATTAATTTTTCTCGCATAATCAATAAACGGTAGACGTGTATGTATTTATCATTTATTTTCTTTGAAAGATATATTTTAATAATAGGTAAACAAATGATTATCATGTAAACATTAAAGTTTTAGAATATTTTTTTCATTATAACCAAGTTAATTAACCCGTTGCAACGCACGGGCTTTCAACCTAGTATTCATTATTTTAAATTTTCCAAAGACTCTCTCTCTCTCTCATCCAAGATCTCAAAACTCCTTCTTCGTCAAGATATTTCTTCATCTAAATCTTCAAAATATTCCTTCATCTACATCCTCATCTGCAAGCAACATCATCAACTTTCTGCAAACAAAATTATCATCTTTTTACAAAAATATTCATCCACGACAATGGCAAAGATGATCTAATTGTGGTAATATATGTAAGTATATTGGACACGCATTTGTTGTTACTGATAGGGTGTCGCAACCTAATCAAAGATAAAATACCCTAGACACAAATGAATGTAGTAATAGGGGTCGAACATAAGGAGACAGGAGTTGCTAAACAAGTTGTTATGGAGTCAATTCTATCAGTGTCGGTTATCGATTGGTTTTGGTTGGGTTTATGAAACAATAATAATAAAGGAAGAGATTAGGGACGTCGGGTCACACATGCAAATTATGTAAATGCTCAAGTTAAACATAGGAGTTGATAATATCATTAATTGTTTAGGCTTAAAGACAACCACCTCTCGGCCTTATTGTCAATCATAGAACGGGTCCTAACGAGCTCTCGCTATGGCTAGGTCGTCTACTAAAACATGCTTAGTCTAATTCAATTGCGTGCCTCTCGACTTATAAAAATGAATTAACAAATTTAATCTAAGATAGTGGCCAACAATCAAAGACTAACAAAACAATGTAAACATGTGATAGAAACTTTTAAACGATAAAATAACATCCCAATTCAACAATTTCAAAAACTATTTATGCATGGCTTCCCTTATTCCCTAGACAAAATAAACTACTCTTGCATAATGTAAACTAAACTAATGACAAATGATAAAGTAAACATGATAACTAACTAATAATGGATATGATAGAGGAAATAACAAAACAATATAAGAAATAGAATTAACTCAACAAAGGAAATGAAACTTGGAATTGAAGAACAAATGCTTTAAGGGAGTGTTTGGGAACCTTCATTTCATTTGAAATGTTATATTTGAAATTTGTATTTTGAAATAATGAAATCCAAATACAAATTTTGGTGTTTGGTAAAATTTTAAATTACACAATAGAAAACAATTATGAAATCAGGATTGATATTTCATAACGAAGTATTAACGCAGTCAAACTTTACTCTTTGAGGTTAGAGGTAAGAATTGTCCCATTAATTAATGAAATTATGGAGCAGCATCAACTATTTTTCTTCTAGCATTAATTTGTTAGCACCTGACAGTGGAGGGGAAGAATGGTGTAGAGTGATGACTGATGAGGATTTGGAAATGAGGGGAGTAGAGCCCGTATTTCAAATGAGCTAAAAATCAGTGAGTTGAAATTTGAATCAAATCCAGAATATTTCCAAATCCAAATATTTTGATTTGCCAAACAAGGAATTTGATTGAAATGCAGATTTCCAAATGAAATCAGTGTTTCCAAACAGACCATAATGGAAATTGTAATACAACTTTGAAATGCTAAAGGAAATGTAAATAACAATAAGGAAATCTAACCTACATTCTATTCTAAAAACTAAGGCTAAAACATATATAAAAGTGTGTGGAAAGAGGTGTAAGAAGTGTGTTTGAGGTCTCGGATCAACACCCTTATATAGGAGTAAAAGATAAAACGTAAACAATTAAGGAGGAGGTAACCCCGATCGGGGACACCACACCCCGATCGGGGTCGTGGTATTTTATGTTGTTTCTCTTATTTCCATCTTAAATTGCATAGAGAATCCAATGTTGCGTGTTAATGCTTCATAATTCCTGCGGTTGAATGCTTCAAATGAAATCCTAAGTTTGCATGGACACTTGATCATTTGGATTTTACTTGGGCTTATATTTTATTTCTTTACTTGTGTATCAACCAAAGTTAGTTTCGTGCTCGGGATTTTCTAATTCTTCCCAAAATGCCCCTACGCTTCCCGAAACACCTTTGCATGATCAAGACTTCCTCTTATTAGCCTCGTGAACTTGGGTGAATGCTAATTGACGAGAAAAAGCTACTGAGTGCTTCATTTCCTACAAAAAGCAATGAATACAAACAAAATCACCTTGAACACGGAATTAGCTCACAAATACATTAATAGAAATGCAATAATCAAATAAACCGAGCTAAAATAGGGTGTTAAACTATATATAAAATGGACTTATCAGTTACTGAATTTGAATAATATGTTATCAGTTAATATATTATGTATTTTTAATGAAAAAATAGTGTTTGCATGTTTTATTGGTGATGATTTATGAAGTACCTGGTACCAATTGTTATCATTTCTTGCCATAATTTGTAGTCATTTGTATTTCCATATTTTGCATATACATTAATGATTTGTTTTTATATTTATCTAATTATGTGACCATTTATTTATTAGTAAATGCTTAATATTGTGTTTGTTTTAGGGACTTGCAAAATTACGCACACTAATTTACTTAATCCCGCACATTTATTCCCCGTATACCGAGTGTGTCCCTTTCATTTCTCACCCTCACCGTGAGAGAAACAAGAGAGAGAGAGAGAGAGAGAGAGAGAGAGAGAGAGAGAGAGAGAGAGAAAAGGGAAAAGAAAAATAGATGAAACGCACAACTGGCTAAATCCCAACCCCCAACAACCCCTTCCCCCACAACCCTCCTAGCGCAGCCGACCACCCCTTCCTGCTACCATCTCCGCATCGACAACGACATCCCGCCACCTGCAACCTGCAGCAACCACCAAATTCGATGACACATGTCTGACACGCCGCCTCCTCCGACTAAGCAATTGTTATTCAAGTTAAAAATGTGTGTGAGATTAAGTAAAATAATGGAATAACAGTGAAAAATGTGTGTGATATAGTAAAAGGATGTGCGAGATTTAGCAATTATTGTTAAATAGTATAGAACCCGTGCAATGTATGCACGGTATCTATGGAGTTTTACTTTTCAGTGTATTATTTATGGAAATTAAATTGACAATTCATTTATTTTTCATGTTTCTCATCATTGTATTTTGATTTGAGAAATAAAACCGTAAGAAGTAATGAAATGAGTATTTCTTTGAAAACTTTTTTTTACCGAGAAATTAATGAAGTTATTTTAAAATATTTACTGATAACATATTTTTTAGCCGCAAATTTTTATCATAAAAAGTCAATGAATTTTTATCATAAAGTTCTTTAAAAAAGTATTTCTTTATCATAAAAAGACATGAGATAGATTTTTTACGAATGTGAAATATTGGATGTTATAAATATTTAAAGCTAAAATATTATGCCCATTTATAACCTACCATGTCCATACCTATAGTATATGCTAAAAATATCAAGCCCTATTCTAGGAAATATATTTTAGGCAGGAAAAATTGAAGTTTCGCCTATTCTTTTAGTAAATAGGGGATTATGTTACTGACTTTGTCTAATATGCTACCATCTTTGAGAATCTTTATTATTAGTAATTAAAATGCTAGGAATCTTTGTAAAATATGTTATTATTTTTGTGCACTTTGTCACGATTTACGATGCAAATATAATTCTGTGATACAAATATAATCATGTATATAGACATATAGAAAATATGTTACCATTTTATTTAAAATGGGGGTGAATTTTGAATAATGTCTAGTATTACATTTGGCACTCTTTTCTTATTGGATCTTCTATTATTTTGTTACCATTTGTGTTTAATTTGTAATGATTTTTGAGTATTTGTTACCCTGTTACATTTTTCAGGATTCTTCATATACTAATATATCAATTTGTTTCCATATTTGTCTAATTATGTGATCATTTTTTTCTAGTAAATGCTTAATAATGTCTTTGATGTATTAGATATCACTTGCTAAGTACGAAGTAGAATAATAATTATGTTACTGCCTATTTACAATATGTTACCATCTTTTTGAAAAACTTTAGTAGTTAAAATGCTATGAGTCTTTTTTATAATAACTTACTGTCTATGTGCAATATGTTAGCACGTATGATGCAAATATAATCATGTAACATTTGTAAATAATATATTAAAATGTTACGTACCATCGTATAACATGTTATTGTCATGCAGTTTAACAAACATGTTGATGCGTAAAGCGGAAGCGGAAGCGGAAGCGGAATTCATTTTTGGATTGTTTTTGTGTTTTTGTTTGTGTATGAATAAAGGGATATTTGTTTCGATATCTTGTGAAGAGATCGAACCAATGGGATATTTGCTATCGTTAGACCTATAACGATAACAATGGGGGAATTACTCGAAACGCGTTAAGTAATTCATCTTAAACTTCGAAACGCGTCCTTGGTTTAAGGCAAGACTCGAAACTCGTCGATCTTTAAGGGAAACATGAGAAAGCCTCTCAAATTTCAATTCAATTTACTTCAAACATGCATCCCTTACAAATGAGAAGAATCGGCCCTTATATAGCCGAATTCTCCTTGGCCTCTAAGTCTAGTATTTATTGTTTACATGAGTTCCTAGGTGCCTAGTTTTTAGCTTTGACTTAGGAATAAAAACTAGGCTAGACTTTGGTAGAAAACTAGGCAATGACAAAAAAAACTAGGATGTAGAAAAACTAGGTGGTTCTAAGAACCTAGCACACGGCTTTCTCACGGCTTCCACACGGGTCCAATGCATCTTCTCTACGGCCTTTCACGGTTTAAGGAGTTTCCTTGCGGGTTTCGGATCCCTAAGTCGAGATCACGCATCACATGTTAAAGAAGAAAGAAGAACATAGAAGAGGCGTGTTGTTGCTAACATTAATGATGAGCATGTCGATGACCAAGTTAATATACGCAAGATAGTGCAAGGTACGAAAGAGGATGTCGTTGGTGTTGGACTGGAGAAAGAAGTCATATGTCATTTTAATTTGAACATTATTTAAAGCTAATTATACTTTCATTAACATTTTAATTTGAACATTGTTTAAATATTCTGCTTAAATGGTATGGAATATGTTATTTTTAATAATATTGTACTGATGTGATAACATATTGTATTCAAATGGTAATATAGTGAACTTTTATCAAATGTATTAGCTTGTAAAATATGTTGGTTCAAGATGTAAAATTTAAAATATAGAACTAACATGGTAACATGTTCATCTTAAAGGGTGACAATATGTGTTTTTGGTCATGTTTTAATAATCTAAAAACATTTTATTTTTGAATTCATAGAATAAACAATGATAAGTACATGGTAACATGTCACACATAAATGGTCACATGTATTATTATCGTGGTCTCATATTCAAATTCGGTGTTTATTCTCATATTTTACGAAATTGTGAACGATTATTTCCGAATTCATAGAATAATTATTGATACATAAATTTTAACAAATAATACCTAAATGGTAACATATTCTATGGTAACATACTTCACTCAATTTGTAATATATTGTGCTTAAAGGTCTGAAATATGATGCTTTATACAATAATCTTGTAATACAAAAATGTGACCATCGTCTCTTACTTTGTTACCTCACAAGTTTTATTAATTTTATATGTGAACTAAAATCACAATGGAAGCAAAAACCACATCAACTAGGTACATATTAAATTAATGTGGTTACAAAATTCTCTGGCGATTGCTTTAAAGAAAAAAAAAATATGTGCTTGAGAGTGTATTTTTAATTATAAATCGTACATAAGCTTCCATTTTCAACCTCCAACAGTTCAACCCAAGTAGAGACTTTCAAACTTTAATAATACATGCATAAATTGTAATGGTCACAATATGATGAAACCAATATACATTTAAAAGTAATGAAAATTAAAGAAAAAAATATAATACAAGAACCTTATAAAAAAAGGAAATAGATAAATTTATCTATGTGAAACCCCCCTCCAAAATCATTTCCAAAACAAGTCTTGCAAAATAAAACTAAAGTATAAACAAAAAACCGAAATTTATGCAAATTATATAATTTATAATAATATATTTTTCAAAACGAAAAATCTTTTATGCAAAATCCAACATAACTCATCAAAACCTAGATCTATACACAAAGATTAGCAACTTTATAATTTTTAAACCATAATTGTTATCTTAAATATAACAATTAATCTCTCTTGCGCAAGAACAAAAAGTAAATTAAATAGTTGATTACCTAGAAAATGATACAATCTTGAAGCTTCAACTTTTCTTGATTTTGATCTGGACTCAAAAAGCCTACTAAATTAGGGTTTCAAATTATAATGATCAGTAAGTTAGATAGAGACTAAAATTTAGGAATTGGTAAGTTATGGATGAAAGATGAATTTAATTGGTAATACTTTCAGAAAAATTCTTGTGTCCTCCGGGAGGACCGTACTCCTTACACCTAACCTTTTATAATATTTTATTAGGTGGATTAGTTAGGTGTAAGGAGGACGGTACTCCTGGAGGACACAAGAATTTTTTTCATACTTTCAATATGAATGGAAGATGAATTTTTGATGTTTGAATATGCATGAAAGATTGAACTGAATATGGATAATGTATTCTGATGAAAAATCTTGTTGTTTTGTTATATATGAGACTTGAGAGTGTATTAAATGTGTTGATGGTTTCCTATTTATTAATAAAAAAAAAACTAGGTGAGTCAGGTATCAATAAATGCAAAGGCATGCCCAATTGTTGGGAAGCAATAAATGCAAACGAGTTTATTTGACTCGTCTTAATGTTTCAGACGGATATCTTTGTCTGAAACAAGAATTTGTGATCGTACAATATATGGTTGACATATGTCATATCATACTAACACTTCATATTTATTCATTCATTCTGAGATTCCTGGGTTTATACAAAAAACAGGTGATTACCAATATTCACATTATACCAAACTCAAATTCATCAAGTTTTCACACATACCTCTAAATCCAATCAAAACGATAATAATTACCAAAATTTTCTTACTGTACTGATTAAGGCTAAGGCTCCTGAAGTCCTGATCCTGAGGGTCGTTGATGTTAAGGGTAATTGCGGCTAGATATTCATTGCAGCTCGATGCTGATGGCAAAATGTAGTATCAGTTGGATATGGTTGGTTTTTCTTAACTTTAGTTGTAAGAGCCCCGAACGACCAAATAATTATCTCCTCTTTGCCTACTATAATTACACTTACATGGTAATCCCGAGCTATTATACCCTCCAAGTGTTGAACACATATTTTACCATTCTCGTAGATGACTACAAAATAGTCCCTCAACCCTTCCATTTCCCTTAGGAGGGTACACATATTTGTGATTACGATCTAACTTTCTTACGTGGTTTTAATCCCCGTAATTTCACCATCATGCACCATTTCCAAATGTTAGTTTAAATTATTCCACTTTATAAAAAACAGCGTCAAACAAAGGGACAGGAAAAAGTTTATTGCACGCAATTTCATGCTGCGCAGTATCAGCATACTCCAAGTCAAGTCTGACACATCTTGACTTTTGGTTAAGTCAGGAGATTTGGCTATTTCTGAGGAATATATGTGCCTAAATCACAACATATCAAGCAAACATTACCTATTGCTCTATCCACAAGACCCCCCATCCACTCGATACATAATAGGTGGTCGTACGCACAGCGCATAACGGGAGGTCTAAATTCGTGGCAAAATGCTAAATAACTGTGGCTAAAATACTATCTTATGATAAAATTCATGTTACGGCGCAAATGGTCGTGGTAAAGAAATATATCGAGAAAAAGGAACATACATCGAATTTACTACCTCCTACTTTATTTATTTTTGAGCATATGTGTATTTTTTCTAAGCTTATCATCTCAAACTTTATTTTTTTTTGAGCATATTTGTATTTTTCTAAGCTTATTAAAGTTTATAAGTTAGATTTTAATTTTTTTTCCCCATCAAAACTCAAATTTAACTAAGCATATATGTAATGTTTTTTAGTTTTATTGTAATTTTTTGAGCTTAATGTTTAAGTTAATGAACTCAGAAATTTTATATTAAAACTCATAATTTTTAAAACAAAACTCGGAAACTTAATTATAATGCTCAGAAATTATGCAACTGGTGGTAGTATATCGGATGTATAATCTATCCATACATGGGGAAGCAAGATCATGGCTATAATGGATTTTATTTTTGCTACGAATTCTCTCACGGCTAATAATTTCTATGACAACATATTTATTATTGTGGCAAGATATATAAAAAAATGTAAGAACATTGGATTAATTCACTTATAATAAAATAATAAGACATTAAAACATGAGCAAATGATGAATGTTATTATTGAAATAATTACCCATCCATTCACAAATGCATACAATGGAAAGTACTCAGTTTTCAAGATCTCCGCCGTATACTTTGTATCCCGAATACAATTGTACAACTTTGTAACTCATTGATGTTGTAGTTGCGAATGTGATAGCCTAAACCTTTGAATCCCTAACTTAAGTCATATTGATTTTTGATGATACAAAGAACTAATTGGAAGAATCCTAAGTTTTTCATCATACTCATAACGTCATAAGGGATGAATGTCTCAACCCCAACTAAGAGCAAAGTGTGACAAACCAAATTGTAGCATCTACTTTGTGTCGTTTCTCCGCCTCAGCCATGTCAAACAAACACTTTCCAAAAAAAATACAAGTTATTAATGGCAGTAACTCATAAGAGTTTTTATGGAAGGCAACAAAATCCCAAATTAACTGATATTAAAATAAAATTGACTGTACTGATTAGTTACTTAGTATTGTATTACTTCAATTTCTTATGCATTTGTATTCAACATTTCTATTGTCAGTATCATTAGTTTGATTGTTCTGCATCTGACCAATTATTATCTACAAGTTCACGCTACATTTAATCAATGACTAACGGCAAGATAGTGGGGTCCTAATCCAATTACCAATTTTTTCGATAGTCAATAAAAATAACATACATAATGTCAAATGATAAGGTGCTTGGCAGGGGTGCAATAACTTTATTGATAACAATTTAATGACTTTTCACAATTGTTAGTATGTGTGCAAAATTAATCTCAAACGATAATTGTTTTGTTCAGGTATTTGATTTCCAATCAAATAACATGAATCAGAACGAATAATCTCCTGACATGGTGGAATATTTTGACATCTTACTAGCTATATGTAATCTACTACGTTAATTATACACAAGTGCTTACATATTATATTCGTAGTAAGAGGTCAAATGGTAGTGTGATACTACCAAAAAAAGTTACTGATATAGTGATACTTGATATTTGCTCTATTGCAAACAGGCATTTACAAATCCCTATTCAGCCAAACACTGCATATTTTTAAACTCGTGCAATTTTGAAAAGATATGTTCTTATAATTATTATATCGGTAAAAAATTTTAAAGTTTTATATTTAAACTTTTGGTTTATAAATTACATTAAACTAGTATTGGTGTTCGGCTTCGCCCAGGCTACATCTACTTACCATTAATTTTTTTTTCATTAAATAAAATTACTTAATGTTGCATAACTCATAAATTTATCATTAATATATTTTTCTATAACATATCCTAAAATTACGATTAAATAAATTTTGAGACAAATTCACTACTTTCGCTATTAATATTCTACTCTTATTAATGAAACAATAGTAATAACATTCACTACTTGCCCGTAATCATTGTTACTTTCACTACTCCCGCCGTAATTATTGTTACTGTCACTACTGCCGCTAGATCTGGCAAAAAAATGACACGACACGAAAACACGACACGAACCCGACACGAATTTAACGGGTTTGGGTTGAGGCTTAATGACCCGTTTATGTAAGTGAGTCGACACGAACACGACACGATATTTAATTGGGTTGGTTTGGGTTGAGCTCTCTAAACACGAACCCGGCACGAATAACCTGTTTACTAAATTAATCCTAATTATTCTTGATTCTCCATCACGTAAATATACGTAAACACTCCAAATATGGACATTACACGAAAACCCGACACGAAATTAACGGGTTAGGGTTAAGGCTTGATGTCCCATTTATGTAAGTGGGTCGACACGAACACGACACGATATTTAATTGGGTCGGGTTTGGGTTGGAAGGTTTGTAACCCATTTACATGTGACACGAACACGAACCCGACACGACCCGATCTGTTTGCCAGGTCTAACTGCCGCATTAATATTGATAATTTCACCACTCCCGCCGTAATTATTGTTACTTTCACTATTGCCGCATTAATATTGATTATTTCACTACTCCCGTTGTTGTTTCTACCACTTTCCCTAATCTCGCTGATATATTTATATAAATATATTACATATATGCATTAAATCAAATCGAAAGAATTATACAATATTATATATTATGGAATCTAACTTGAATTATTTATAACCTACTTCTATCATATTTTTGTATGTTAAATAATTAACATATCTATACATCTAATAAACTATAAAGTTTAATAAAATTGCATAGATTTTAAATTTAATATATAATTTTATGATGATTATAATTAATACCATAAATGTGCATGTTTATATTAATTAATTATTTTATTTTAAGGAAATTGACCATCTTTTACTCCTCTATAAATATTTAGGAAAATTACCAAGCATCTTCTTTCTTGTAATCTCCTTAAAATTGACCATCTTAATTAATTATTTTATTTTAAGGAAATTAATCATCTTAATTAATTATTTTATTTTAAGGAAATTGACCATGTTTTAGTCTCTTGCAAATGTTTAGGAAAATTACCAAGCTCCTATATATTTTAGTTTTAATCCAAACTATATAATATTTGCATTGAGATCCCTTAATCGGGTCCATCACACGGTGCTAGTAATTTAAAACTATATAGTATAATTAATTTGTATAACTTTCTTTAATTACATTGAAGTCCCTTGGTTTCTGGAATTAATATATAGTATTGATTTGTATATAATTAATTTTATGTTTTGAGTGATGTTCGAGTATAAATTTAAAAGGATTATCAATTGTTGCATAATAAATTATGGAACTTGCTAAATCCCGCACACCATTTTACTAAATCCCGCACATTTTTTCCCCTTTTTCCGAAAATATCCCTCTCATTTCTCACACCTACCAGGAGAGAGAGAGAGAGAGAGAGAGAGAGAGAGAGAGAAACCCAAAAAATAAACATCTTGTCATTCTCTCCTACGCCTTCCCTCTCCCTGCTCCAGCCACCACTCCCAACGCCGACCACCATGTACACCGGCCCTCCCAACGCCGACCACCATGTACACCGGTTGAACGGACGTACTCCGTGCCAACAGACAAACCTCGTATGCTGATGCTGGTCGATGGCAAATATATTGATTATTAAAGCATTTCAATTGAATCAATGTAATGATCGTAATATTAAGGCTCTGCATTTTCAATTGCTTTGACAAATGTTTTGCTCCAATAACAAAAATAAAAGTCTGCAAATGCTTTAATAACCAAAATGGTCGGTCATTTCAATTAAATTAACATAATAATCAATGACTATCCAACTAATCGACAGATTTTTTGATCAAATTAGTCCAACATCAATTCAAATCCTAATTGTAAAAAAAGCCCCTTTTTTTTTAAAAAAAAAAAGCAATTAAATCAATTTAAAGATGGTATTGATAAAAAGGAGATTACATCTTTTTTTTGGTGTTGACCAGGAGTATCCTCTACCGACAGTTGGGGCAATCTCCTTCGGGGTAGTGAAGGCAATTTAATGGGTTGACCCCTCCCAAGTTTGGCTTTTTCATTCGCAAGAGTCGGGAATCGAACCCCTGACCACTTGTTTAAGAGATGATAACCCTTACCACTCACACCAGCCAACTTTGGTAGATTACATATGGTATATGCGAATTAAGATCCGTAATTATCGAGTTGTTAATGAATTGGTTAAGTTTGCGAGACAGACAAGAGAGATAACCGTTTTTAGGGTTTTTTTTATGATAAGGGTAGTTATGGGATATTAGGGCAAAATGTGTGGGATTTAGTAAAAGGATGTGCGGGATTTAGCAATTGCATAAAAAACAACAACTCATTTTGTAGTAATAAATAATTGTTTTCCTTTTACCAAATGGATTATCTCACAATGTAAGATCGTCTTACATTGTAATTAATCAATTACTATTATTTGTTCTTAATGTTCATTTTTATACTTCTGGTTTGTTTCATACTTTCATGTATTTTGTTTCATACTTTCATGTAGGCACCTCAATATTTGGTATCTTATCTTTATTAATTCAGAAGACAATACTGAATGGAGAATGCGCCACGTCATTTGCACAACGTTTTTTTTTTTGAAATTCAGGTTATGGTGGGTCCCGTTGGTGTGCAAAGAATTTATTTCTTCAAATCGTCTGCCAATACAACCATGCGACAATTTCTGTCTTAAAAAAAATTTATAAAATAATTACATACAATCGGAATAAATGAAATTAATTGCATATAATCGGAATGAATTACAAATCGGAATAAATGAAATAAATTACATATAATCGGAATGAATTACATAATTAATAATAAAATTACATAATTACGAGAATAAATTACATTTAATTACGGGAATAAATTACATATAATGGGAATATATTACAGAAATTAATGAAATTAATTATTACAAACAATGCGAATAAATTAAATAACTTAAATAATTTTTAAAACTAGATAGTACGATGTTGTTGACCGCTTAGTGAGAGATCTATGTGCCGAATATGGTGACACTCTTACTGATGTTAATCCGTCTGTAACTGAAAATGAACATTCACCCGGTAGTTGTGGTTTTAACGCATCCTATTTACGTGGAGAATGTTCATTTCCAGTTAGATCACTGATATAAAACTATTAGATAATTACAATAGAAATTTAAAAATAAAATATTCGTCAAAAAACATTCATACCGTCCTAAATACAAACCCGTGCAATTTTGCACGGGTTTAAAACTAGTTGTAATGTAATCAAAATGCTCGAACTACGCAAAAACTACTCTATGACCCTCTCATCCCTATAAAAAAAGTGACCACTTTTTAATAAATAGTGATCATTTAATGTTAAAAAGAGACCACCTTTTAATTACTAAAAGATGATCACTTTTTCTAAAGTGTTCACTATTTATCGTAAAATGGTTACTTTTTTTTAAATTACACGGGTGTTAAATCAAGATTTTATATATTTGTGTGCATTATATTGTAGGGGTGTTAAATCAAGATTGTTACCTATAAGCTAAAGATATATTTTTTTCTAAGGCAATAAAAAGGATTATGGGCGGCACATTAGAGGCCCGTTTACTAGAAGTATTTAAATCATGTACTTTTACTCTTAAAAAGAACATTTCTAAATACATAAATTCTCATTTGTGACGGCCATATCCGTCGGCTGTCGCAAGCTTGTGACGGGTCAAATACTATCCACATGAGAAGATAAGACAAAAACCAAAGTATCTAGAGAGTAGCATTCTGTTTTGTCTTATCTACCCATGTGGATAGTATTTGACTCATCGCAAGCTTGTGACGGATATGTCCGTCACAAGGGAGATTTGGTGAACATCAGTACAACAAAGCAAAGCCTACACATATTCATACAACTCCTATGACACCAAGCTTCTAAGTTCTACCGTTCATTTTTTTTTTTTTGACAGCTGGGAAGAAAGAGTTTTACATTATAGTGGTACGGCTAACTAAGCCATACCTATAAACTACAACATAAAACACCCGAGTATTACTAATAACATAAACTAAAACAAGGTAAAAATTGCATCGGTTAATAACATAGTGCTGATGGCGTAAGACGGAAGTCTGAACACGCTCTTCAAAATCAAAATCTGCTCCAATCGCTAATGAATGAGCAACGCCGGCCAAAGGAAAATACCCAACTTTGTTTGTCTTGTTTGATGTAGCTTCGGAGAAATACCTGCAACAAAACCCAAGAAAGGGTCTCGGAGATTCATCTCCTTGGCTGAGAAGATCTTCCTCAGAAAGCCAACGAGCCTCCACAAACTCATTTTTACTCGTCTTTATCGATACAACTTCGGAGAAATACCTGCAACAAGACCTAAGAGAGCGTCTCGGAAATTCATCTCCTTGGCTGTGATACACCTCATCTGGAAACCAACGAGCCCCTTAACCCAACGAGAGAGAACAAAGTGCACTTACGCCCCAAGGACGTAGAAAGAAAAGACGGAAAACAGACCACAAAAATTTGTCTCCAAAGGAGAGCAAACTCCTACACTTTAGGACACAACCCCGTGACCAGAACCTCGTAGCCAAGAAAAGCGAGTAAAAAGGTAGAAAACAAAGGGGGAATCATTTAAACATCCCCCTAACCAAAACCAACTCTGGAGACCGCAGTGAGTTGGGCTCAACACTGACCCGATGCAAAGTACCATTCATCCTAATTACCCCGGGGATAAGGGGACAGGACACCCCAAACCATCCACCCGAGCTTATTATATGAATTAACAAAAAGCGGAAAAAACGGAAATACACATTAATCAGTGGTGAAACCACCGCAACCGACCCACCAACGACACTACCAAAGAACCCGACTCCACCCTACCAAACACGCCTCCACAGACAGACAAAAGGCCCAGCCGCCACGACTTTACTCGTACCAAAAAAGAAACAGACCCCACAAGCCATCCACGAAGGTCACAACAGACCCAACAACCACCAACCCCGAAAAAGACACTGAGACTCCAAATTCCACAACGAACCCCCCAGTACCATCGGCTACATGCTACAAAAGCCAACCTAGACAACAACCCAGCCCGACACGCCAAAACAGGAAAGGGAACGATCGGAGGGGAGAGGGGCGAGGGAAGGGGAAACACCGAAAACGTTCCAAATCCACCACTATAAACAAAAGGACACCAAAAAAGAGCATAGCTCGAAGACCAGACCAACAACCCTTAAGCAAAACGGGAACATACCAGATCGGGGAAAGGGGCGAGGGAGAGGGGGAAACAACCCTGATTGGCCAGCAAGTTCTTCGATGACAGGACAGGAGAACGGAGGAACGGAACGACCTCAGAGCACCGACACCAAACCAAACCAGTCCACCGGACGACCGAGACGGAACCACAAACAGACTTCAACAAGAGGAGAGAAAGCCGACGACAGATGATTGGAGCCCAGTGGAGACGTGACTAATCGCCGGAGATAGGTTAAAGGGAGAACCCATCTCCGGCGATAGGGTAAGGGAAGCAGGAGAGGAAGTGTGTTAAAGGGTGTGGCGGCGGCTCAATCAAAATTAGGATTGTTTTGATTTGTTTAGAGAGAAGGGGGAGGTTATTTTCTTAGAGAGAGAAGTGTTTATTTCCAGGTAAAAATTAGTTCTACCGTTCATGTAACACACATTTATTCACCATTTCTAACTTTATGAATCCACAAACTTTAATTACCTTTCAAGTTTCATGTCACACACATTTGTTCATCTTTTCTAGCCTCGGAAATCAACCAACTTCAATCACCTTTCATGTCACACACATTTGTTCACCTTTTCTTGCCTCCGAAATCCACAACTTCAATCACCTTTCACTTTCATGTCACACATTTGCTCACCTTTTCTAGCCTCGTAAATCCACCAACTTCAATCGCCTTCGCTTTCATGTCACACACACTTGCTCACAATTTCTAACCCCAAAAGATCCACCAAGCTCAATTAACACGGCATTGCGAAAGCATGAAGACACTAACTCGTAACAAAACAAAGAAATAATATACACTACTCTGTTAAGCTATAAGTAAGCAAAAAACCATAAGATCTTACAAAATGGGTTAGTGGAAAGGTACATCGCAAAGAGAAAAAAGATGAACTTTCGGAAGCGATAAAAACCATAAGATCTTACAAAAGGTACATCGCAAAGAGAGATGAACTTTCGAGCGATAACCTGATCGATCAAGTCTTGGTCTTTCAACAAAGGCGCTTACGAAGCTTCTTATTTGAAATTGATTATTATAATGATGACGGACAATGTAAGTCGAAAACTATTAACCTATATACTCGTATAGTCATATCTCTCTACATTATCATAATAAAATATAATATTAGCCAAAATAATACTCCATGTTGAATATAATTGTTTTCTTGAATTGAGAATTGAGATAGTTGTCAATAGCCAATTTCATTAGGCCATTCCTTTACAAAATTAATTTGTATACTTTCATTTACTAGCAAATTTAGTAATCTATTCGGCCGAATTTACATGCCCCAACCAGTGGAATTTACATGCCTCGGTAATACTCAAATATCTCTCAGTCTTGGCTCCACCACTGGCCCCAACGCAGACTCTCATTCTTGGCTTACAATCATACAAGACTTACTGCAATTTTGGCTCCGTTTTGAGATCCATTTTATTCAAAGATGAACAACACAACAATATGAAGACGTATCAAAGAAATACAGAAAATCTATCTAAAACAAAGACCCGTAATCCTTTTCGTGATCTACCCCTAATACACTTCTAAACTCCCTACCACGAGTACAAGACAATGTTACAAACATTAAGATACAAATAAATCTCCGGAGCGAAAAATAATCCTATGGTAGCTTTATTCTCCATTTACAGGGAGGTAGTGTACACTCATACCAATAGGATTGTAAAGGTAATAATGAAGCTGATATGCCTTGAGAAATAAGAAGCTTGAGGCGCCATTTTTATGCATGCTCATCGTTGGCATGATTTGGAATTTCAGACTGGCTATCCAAAGGCATGTACTGAGCCATGATAGCTCGGATCTCCGAATCCATGTATTGCTGCAAATTGGGTTTAGAAGACAAAAAAAAACACTCAGATACAAGGTATGAATAATTCGCTAAGCACTAATTCTCATATCACGAGACTGACAGCTTGAGTTGAAATGGGTTCGTCTCACATTGTATTAATATGAGACCGTCTCCAAGGGAACCAACATTTTGACATTTCTTATACAAGTACGCCCAAAACTTGGTCAAAAGTTATTGGTCAATCAAAGACTTCGAGCACACAAACATCTAGCTCACTTCGTACTTTGTAGTACTAGTGAACAAGCCACGCTTGTTTATGTTCATATAAATAAATACTTAACGGAAAGTCACACAGGTCGTCATTTTAAGCTTCATGTAAATGGTTGTGCTGGTTCATACTTCATACTACTAACATAAAGGGTGTAATTAAGCCCAAAAGAATCCAACCCATGTATCGGAGTATCTTTTCACTTAATCACCTGTCCACCACTCTTTCTCTCCTTAAATCTATCCAAAACCACGCTCTCTAACTATGAAGTATGAAGGCTTTGATTATAACACAGTTTTTGCAGTTCGATCCACCTTATTTGATGAATCGGCCTAGATACATCAAATCTCACTCGTGATTTTAGATTTGAAGAACGGAAAAAAGATTGCAGGCATAAATCAGGCGCAGAATTCTATTTGTAGGTACCGAGTAATAATGTAAAACTGCATGTTATTTACTCAAATACTCCCATAAAAGTAGTTACTAAAAAGTTATTTGCATGGGTATTTGGGCAAATAACATGCGGGTTTAGAACATCTTACTGTCAAACATTACAAGAAACTTCCTGTCAGATAATAATGCCTTGCAAGAAACTTTAAACGATCAATTAAAAACACATTTAAGCAAAACATACCCTGATTCTGTGTTTGTAAAAAAGGTATCCTCCACCAGCACACATAGCCAAGGCTAACAAAATAATCCATATAGCTGTCCCGGTTGACTTTGACTCAGAGCCGTTTTTACCTACAGGACAATGATGACAGATTATGGACTTGTGGCATTAGTAAATAAACGATTACAGCAGACAAGTACTAAGGCTAAATAACTCACTTATGCATGTATCATGGTCTCTGATGTACAAGAGATTCCCTGTACACGAGCAGTCATAGCTACCCCATGTGTTCTTACAGTTACATTCAGAGCACTGACAAGCTTTCTTCTCTTTGCATTCATCAATATCTGATTAACAAGACAAGCAAGTACAATATAAAGAGCACATTCAGGCATTCAGCTGCCTGGTTCTCCAAATTCGTTGCCATACAGTAAATTGATTGGAAAAAAATAAAAAAATAACAAGCAGAATAGATGAAATTATTGTTGCGTAATCATCAGATCCGACAACACACGTTAATTTACTACCTCCCTCCATCTCATTTACATTTGTCCCATTTTGACAATGACGGTCAACTTGAACCATTAATCTCTCTCCCAATATTAAAATGTAAAATTTGTCGGTTTTTTTACTACTCTCATATTATCTTCTCAAAATTGTTGCAACTATCGTATAAGTAAGATAAATAAAAAAAAAAAATAGTGCAGATTCTGAAAGTCAAAGGAGAAACCTACCAACTTCAGCATCGATTTGAAAAAAATTGAAAAATGTTCAAGGTTGAACACAACACCCAGGACACGATGTACTTTAGCCGACTTCATGATTTTCTGAGTAATAAGGTAGCCTAAGACCTCTGTGTTTTATTAACCTATTAACTTTCAAGCACGGAAGTGTAAATGCAGTTGAACAAAACTTTTAGCCTCTAACATTGCTCAACTTTAACAAGTGGTACCACTATTTTTTTATGTCTCAAACTAATTTATCAATTTCAGCTACTAAAACACCAGTTACAGACAGTAATGCACTATCAGCAACTCATCCAAACTACAAGAATCTACAATGAGAGTCAGCAAGACTTTTCGCACAGTAATAAAATTAAATGTATTGTCGCCCTTTCTTAAAATTTGGAGACTAGAGACAGGGGAAGCTGTACCTTCACAACTATTCACACCATCACCCTTGAACCCTGGAGGGCATTTGCATCCATCGTCATGGTCCTGTCAACATATGAGAATAAAATTCAAATTTAGTGATTGAGCACTAATGTATAGTAAGAAATCAAACTGATATATTAGCTCTTTCAGAAAATAAAAATAAAAAAATAAAAAAATAAATTCAGTAAAACATTTTATTGCTTGCGTTTTACACCAGTAAAAAAGCAAACTTACAACACAAGCTGAAAAAGTCTGCCCAAGTCGAGTTTCATGCCAGCAACCTCCATGGTTTATCTTGCATTTACCAGGTCCATTTGCTAACAGAGTTGAAATAGTCAACTTAATAGAAATTAAAAAATGTTATGCAAATCTATTTCACATGATAAATTCTTGGCATAAAAAAATGACAAATAAATGCCAAACTGATATAGAGCGCGGCCATCTGAAACCGTGCCTATGGAGAAAAGCGGAAGATGGGAGTAGTTTTTGCTGAACAATCAGGTTACACATAACCATTGAACCATTTGCCTATAAATTTCAATAATACATATAAACATGCTCAGCACCAACTACCCAGAATATTTCAAATATTTGTTCTTAAGAAAATAGAAAATCAACATATATCATATAGGCATTAAACAGAAAAGTGAAGAGAAGTAAAAGTATAACAGGTCGCTTTTGTTGTGACACGGCTACCATGTTTTACTGAAGGAATATGCACTGTAAGTCAGTCAATCTAATGAGCATCAGCATGTGATACCAAGTGTTGCTTGCAAAAGAGTTACTCCGTATTAGTTAACTACTTAGTAATCATTTATAAAACACAATCCATTTCCCATTATGCATCTCAATAAGTATCATAGGAAAAGTGAATCTTGTTTAGTAAAGGCTAGTGAAGCAAAAAAAAAAAACAAAAGGAAAAGAAAGAGAAAAAAGTCAAGGAAAATAACACCACCACAACCCCAGACTGCGAAAATACTGCAGTACGAAACAAACTTTTAACCCCTTAATGAATGATGGATGCTTAACTTTTTACTATGGTGGCCAGCCCATGACTATTTAAGTATAGTATTTTTTGTTGTATCTTGTTTAATTGCATTGAAAGCTTTAACTAGGTAAGAAGTTAAACATTTTCTTTCATGGACGAAAACAGGGTGGTTTTGGCATGGAAGAAATCAATGACATGGACACTGCAGCAGACACATTTCCCCCCTGATACAATCTATTTGAATGACATGATACATATAAGTGTAAGTATAATAGCAGTGGACATAGAGACCAATTACGATAAAAACGGATACATACCAAGCAAAATGACAGAAACTAATCATACATATAAACCCATAAAGTATAAGCAAACATAAATTATCATCATGAGCCTACAAATATGCAGTGTATAGAAAATGGAATAAAAGCCCTACGTTTGCATGAACTGTAGCCATCTCCTTGAAACTGCACGCCATTTGCTAGAGGGCATTCACATACTCTTCCACGAAATGTATCCTAGAAGAAAGACAAAAACTCAACCATTAAACCAAAGACATTGGGGAAATAAGGGACGGAAAAAAAAAAGAAAAAAAAATATCTTATCAGTACCTTGCATGCAGTAACATTTGCTGCCTTGTCTTGCCAACAACCACCATTGTTATCCAAGCACTCATTTGTTTGAATTTCTGTCATGAATCATGATGCGTATCAATAAATAACATACAGCTACTAACTATATCAAAAAAATTGCCGCCTAGGATCATGATCTCAGAACTTTACCATCAGTCAAGCAAACAGCAGGTTCAGTGGTTTCTTCAAAGCCAGAACAGATGGCCTTCAGTACAGCTCCTTTCTCCAACTTGCCTGTGAACATCATGTCAAGCATGTCAGCACTAGAGAACATTCTTTAAAAATACAATACCATATTACCCCAATGCCTCACAGGCTCCGCATATTGCAGGGGAAGGGGTCAGATGTACACAGTCCCACACTCTTACCCGCCCTGTAGCACTAGGGAAATGAAGAGGTTGTTTTCGGTGACCCATAGTGAAAAACGCACAGTGAATCAAACTGAATGATTGTTAGTTCACAAATAAAATAAATGCAGCAAGTTTAATGAGCCATTTTGCTTTATTCCATCAAAGTCCAATATGGAAACACAAAACATTATTTAAAACGGAAAATTCACGTGGTACCCTGAACTTTGTCATTTTGCACGTGGTACCCAACTTTTTAAGTTTGTGTACATAATACCCTCCAAGTTTAATTTTCATGCACAACATACCCTTTTTGTCGTTATAAAAAACCTCAATTGCACATAACTCTTACACCGGAATTCAGAATAGGCCATTTTTTTTTCCTAAAATGATGATCTCGTCATAATCTACGATTTGAGAAAAAAAAATTGTCGACTGACATTTTATAGGGTTTATTTTTAATGAAATCTCAAATCAACCATATTTTCAATCTTAAATTTCCAAATGACCATTTTCATTTTATCAATTTATAGATCTCGAAAAGGTAATCAATTTGGAAAAAAAATTAATTCCGATTTCTGGTCTATGATTTATGTTCATTTGAAAATTTTAAGAACGATAAAAAAGGCACGTTGTGCTTGAAAATCAAATCTCAAGGATATCATATGCACAAACTTAAAAAGTTGGATACCACGTATAAAATGACAAAGTTCGAGGGTACCACGTGAATTTTCCGTTTATTTAAATATGTAACTTTAAATGTTGCGAATAAATACCTCGGTACTGACGATTGTTAACCACAAGTGTAGGCAGTATGGTTACATCACCCCTAGTTCCTTTTCCAATCTAAAAAGAATTTCAAACCAAAAGTGGTATTAATTTAATGGATATGTTGTACTTTGTAAACAAGTACGGCAAAAAAAAAAAAAAAAAAAAAAAATCTAGTTAACAAAAAAAAAAAAAAAAAAAAAAAAAAAAAAATGTCCTATTGCTTACCTGTGCCTCCTGCTCCTCCTTCAAGACAGGATTGTCTTCATCAGCGTCTGGGTCTCCCATGCACTTCTCTATCTTCTTCATGTCAAGTCCTGCAGTTAAGAGCGTCTAAGTTGAGCATTCATGCAAAAATTACCTAACAGAGGCCACTGGCCTCCTCCCCTCCCATTAATAATGTCGTTATTAGTCTTTAGCCAAATGATGTCGACTTCGACTGGTAATTATTCACAATATACTATAGTTTCAAAATCTTACAAGTGATATTAATGGTATAGATGTATCTGCACATGATACATTTACATTAAATTTGTACTCATATATGGAGATATTGATGATGAAAATTGACATCAACTGATCACCAAAGTCAAGTGGCAACAATAAATTTGCGATAGAGATAGTAATGCTTACCCAATGACTTGATTACTCCCTCAGCACACTCCTTATTGTATTTCTTCTCCTTCATAGGACATCTAATCTGAAAATCAGTCACGTAATCCCACCAAACCCAGGGCTTATTTGTCTCATTTGCTACTTTATAAACGCAAAGCTGTCTCAAATTCTCAACTACCACATCTTTACCCTCATAACCTTTGCTGAAATCTTGCTCGGGATCAGGAGCACAGTATCTTCCATGATTGATGCATTGGGACTTGCACTGCTTGCTTATTGTGAATGCCTGAGGGCAGTACCATGTAATATAATGAGGTGTGAATTGGGTATAACCTCCTTTCTCAAGTATCTGACCTGCACCTTTAAATTCCTTCATAAATCCCATCAACATTTCACATTTCACACCACATTCATCGTTGCTAGTTGTCCATAGCTCATATTCTACACGATCATCAGGGTGTGGGACAGCTTCTCTCCAATCGAGATTCACATTGACCATGTCCCCATTGTTAATTGACTTTTTCAGTGTTTCCCCAAAACTCTTTTCAATAAGGGCAGAGGGAATAGTTATGTTCTCGATGTATTTAGCAGAAGTACTATCTTCTTCAGGTGTATCCATGGTAATCAATGCTTCCTGGACATCATCTGCAACGAGGACAGCAGCAGCACCTGCTTGCTGGGCATTCCACACCTTCAAAGCAAAAAAACAATCTGGGAACACCAACAGAAATCAATTAATACTCTGCATAATGATTTAAAATCAACCAAGGAAAACATAATAAAGAGAGGGACACCAGCCACAGAAAAGGAGCAAGTTCCCAGACGTTACCACAGCCAATACCACATTTTCGCACCATGTTGCTCATAAAAAAAAAAAATATTCCATTATTATATGACGGAAAATTACTGCAGAACACCAGTTAGCTACTACCTTCACATCTAATCAAACCAAATAATCCAAGTAGGAATAGGCACAACAGATTTCAGCAGCTTCACTGACTACTCAAAGCAATCTATTCATTAGTTTAAAAGGCAATAACATATCAATGAATCAAGAATATCAATATGTTCCGGACCACTTTTCCACAAATCATCAGAAAAATGAGAACTATAAACAAATATATACTCTTCGACTTATTCAACTGCAAAAACAATAGCTTCAGCTTAAGTAAGAGTTCAACAAAACCCAGTCAACTTAATTCCACTGACTTGTGCTAACAGACTAGCTACAATTTACACACGAAAACAAAAAATCGCAACTTGATTATTCAACAACCCAGACTGATCATAGAAGTAATACGAAATCACGCTGATATTAACAGCTCATATAGGCATATAACTACATTATTGACCATGTTCAACTCAAAAGATCATCAGTAAACATCTAGTCAACTCCAGTTGACTTACTTCAATCTACCGATCTTACATGCTTAACAGCTCAAACAACTACAATCTTACGCATCGGCGACATTCATACAGCAATCCAACACCAGTAAGTACACTATACAAAAATCAACAAGCTAGTAAGTAGTAACCTTATCCACACAACAAATACCATCACAAACTACAAACAGAAACTGCATGAATAACATATCTAACTAATTTAAGACAAATAACAACATTACCATAATTAATCCGAAATCGCTTCAACAAAATTCATCTATACACAATCAACCAACAAAGCTACATATAATCAACTTAAATTACAAAACATCAAAAGAACACAACTTTCACACCAAAACACGATCAAAAACTACAAAATCAATCAAAAACAGCAACAAAAAAATTAACAAAAAAAGGGATTAAAGTAATTCAACCTCCGCGATCAAGCAAGACGAAAGTAGGCAAAGCTCCAGGTTTTTTCTTAAAAGAAATATCAAAATCTGAAAATTCTTTACACCCTTTTTTATTATCCTTAGGATAAACAACAGTACCAGCTAAAGTACCACCATATTGAGGTATACCAAAATTACCAATTGCAGTATCATAATTACCCTTAATTTTATCTGGGGATGTTAATCTTAAACTGTTCTTTTCTACTACAAACCTAGATTCAATTGAACAAACCCAAGCTAATAGTACAAACCCTAATAATGTTAGTGTTGATTTGGGGATTTTTTCTCTCTCATTTGACCACCTTGGAGACATTTTTGAGTGTGAAGATGGGTTAGAGAGAGTATGATTTTTGGGGGGTTTAGAATTAAATTTTTTAGGGATTTTTATAAATTATTTTAGGGATTTTTTTAATTTAATTATGAAGGTGGAGATCTTGAGGTGAATAAATAATTGAGTTGATGGAGATGAGGATGAGAGAGATGGATGAAGAACAGAGGACAGTAGGAGACCATGGGAGATTTAGGATTGATTATTTTACTTGTTGCAGGAAACTTCTTGGACTTGGAAACTTACTACACTTAATTTGTGATTAATCTACTTTTAAAACTGGATAATTACTTAATTAGGTGTTTTTATTTACTTTTTTTTATACAAAAAAAGTGAAAATATAGATTTTGTTTATCGCTTATGGCAATTTTTTCATTAGTCATTTTGTTACTCCTATCTTTTGGGGATGATAAGTAAACCGATATAAAATTTTTGTATGAGAAGTGAACTGTTAACCGGTGTATTTCAAACTGTTTCATATTTGAACCTCAATATTGTGATGTATGTAGGATAGTAGAAGTAATTTTGATGTATTCTCAAATTACTCGATTCCGTTACTTTATTATAAACGGTTTTCTAACATTTATCCTTAGTGCATCAACTTAAACGGCAAGTTCACGGCATGGAAGAGAGTTTTAGCTTTG